>NC_081518.1:24177041-24237041 GCF_030273125.1 Centropristis striata
CCGTACACAGGGCCCACAGCTTAGAGCCCAACAATATGTTTAAAGCATTATTACAGTTTATAGATAGACTAATATATTTGTCTGTTAATATTTGGTATTAATATTTAGTAAATATTTGTTTGTTCTTATAAGAACCCAGTTGATATTAACTGGAATCATCCTTAAATAAAGGTTACAAAAAAGCATATTGCCTGCTAATAGACAAGCAGACAGAAGGGCAGGGCTAAAAAACAATAACAGAAACCTTCTTTTCACAGCTTAAACAGCGATAATGAGAGAGGGGATAGTGTTGGAAAGTACAGTCAGTAATGCCAGCCAAGCCCTGTCCATGTTGCTGAAAGTGTGAGAGAAGAGGAGAGCTTCTCTGTGTGCAGCGGGTGGATTGACTCGGCCTACTGTGTCACACTAGCAGAGGTCTGTCAGAGTCACAGTGGGTGAGCACTCTGGTAAAAGGTCAGTGAAAGACCTGTAATGAATTATAGTCATTTCACTGAATGGCAGTGTGCAGTGTGTATGTGTACTGCTTCTCCTCTGAGTCCCTCTTCTCCCTCCATGTCCCACTTCTCAAACTCTCTTCTGGGTGGCATCCATCTCTGCCATCTGCACAACACGGACTGCATGTGTTCCAACACAGCCAACGCTGTCCTTGGCATCGCTCCGTTCCCTCGCCTCATTCCTCATATGGTTATTTATCCCTGCTTATTCCCATTCAATTTCCTGACCATTTCTGAGCTGTAGGGGATTGGGGTGGTAATCCTCGAGCCAGAGGGCTTGCTGGCATGCTGCTCGGCATGGTCTACGGGCTAAAATGCTCAAATTTCCATTGGAGTTGAGCCTGAAAACCCCCATGCAAGCCTGGAAAACTTATTTGTTCCAAGTAGCCTAATGGGAGTGAATGCAGATTACCTAAAGGCTTGTTTTATTTCATTAGCATGGGTAAGTGTCTTAGCAGGACAATTTGCTATTCCCTATTTCTATATTAGTGAGAGTGTGATATGTCATCAGATTGCCAAAGTGAAAGCCTTCATTAATTAAGACAGATCATATAATTACTGTAATTATTCTTTATGGGAGCCACTTTTCAATAAAGACTGACAAATCTCAATTGAAGCGGTAAGATTGTTTTGTAAAGCCGAGGCCTCAGACGTCTCACAGTTACACACTCTTTCAGTATTTTCATTAAAAAAAATGACAGGGTTCGGGTTTCTCGAATGGTGGGCAGTGCTCTTTGATGCAGGCGCGCACTCAAAGCAAACACAGCACTAATCAGTGGTAAACTCTATCTGCAGCTCGAGTGTGGACGGAAAAGAAACTGCCAGGCATTTCTTTGATAGTCAAACTCAGACAAACATTGTCATTTACTGACCCTGTAGCTCTGCCACTGAGTTGTTACAGACATGTATGCAGAGATGTAGTCTAGGCTCACTTTCACTTACATCTCTACTGGTTTTCAGACTGTAACACCATCAATCAAATGCTGTCTTTGTCCCAATTCAGTTGCCACCTCCTTTGAAGGACGCGGCCTATAAAGGCAAGAAGGAAAGTAGACCGATCTTGCATTTTTTTCCATCACATTTGAGAGAGTGTAGTCTCATCTAAACCCACACTAATGATGCATTTTGGGAGCCTCATCAAT
This sequence comes from Centropristis striata, assembly GCF_030273125.1. NCBI lineage: Eukaryota > Metazoa > Chordata > Actinopteri > Perciformes > Serranidae > Centropristis > Centropristis striata. The sequence goes on from NC_081518.1 coordinate 24,178,678, forward strand.
TCATAAAGTTGAGGATTTAAATTTAACAAGAGGACTTGAATGGTCAACAAAATAGCAAGTGTCCTTAATTTCTGAGCTTCAAGTAAATATCACTTATTTTATTGAGCTGTAGCAAATGAGACGAGTGACCAGAAGACCACAATGTGAGTGAATGAGGAGGCAGGGCTATGTGCATGATGGGGTGGTGTGTGTCAACTCACTGTTGGAAAGAAGAGAGGGCAGAAAGCTCTGCAGGCACTGACGTATGATGCTGCAGAAAAAAAGATGTCAACGGTTACAAACATCAAGTTTCAATATGGGTTGAAAAATGCATAATGTTTGACACTAAAGTGTACCAGGTACTCATAAATATTTCATTTTACTAACCTCTCAAGCCCTACAGTGATTTACAACATATTCAGGCTGCTAACGGGAATGCATTGATGCCTGATTTCAATTATTTAAAGACTGCAGTGGTTTTTAATTGGTGCTGTTTATGTAATGTTTTAACAGTGGTTGAATGTAACTAGGTACATTTATTCAAGTAATGTACTTAAGTACAATTTTGAGGTACTTGTGCTTTACTTGAGTATTTCCATTTTATGTAACTTTATACTTCTACTTCACTACATTTTCAAGCAAATATTGAACTTTTTACTTTACTACATTTATCTGACAGCTTTAGTTACTTTTCAGGTCGACATTTTACATGAAAAACGTGATTAGACATTGGTTTTTAATTCAACCTCATAATAGTATATTAAGTAATTAATATGAGCCCATTAAAATGGTGATCAGTACAAGTGATCTTATCATATATTTGGAATATATAAAACAATCTGAGTTGGGCTATTCAGCATAATGAGTACTTTTACTTTTGATACTTTAAGTACATTTTGATGCTGATACTTTTGTACTTTTACTTCAGTAAGTTTTGAATGCATGACTTTTAATTGTGGTGAAGTAATTTCACAGTCTGGTAATAGTACTTTATCTTAAGTAAGGGATCTTAATACTTTTTCCACCACTGTGTATTAACCAGTGAAAGATTATCATCTAAACACAAACACTGGGCAGACCAATCATCCACAGTGGCAAGCAGCAAGTAAACTTTAATTAGATCCGCAGGAAAATATTATTTGAATCTGTAGGGGGACAGGACATGTTGACACGTTACACTATATTCAGTCCTGAAAGGCAGACCTCCATGAAGCCAGCCACTGAATTGGGACTCAGCTACCATCTCATGATCGATAAAAGGTCATTTCCTGTGAGTTTTTGTCAGAAGGTGAAGATATGTCTTCAGCCGAGCCTGGAAATGGACAGACGGTCCTCCTCAGTCTTCCCTTCAGTCATCCCCAATCCGTTAATTACAGCGGAGACCGCAGGGACTAATGATCATGTTCCACAGGGTGGTAATGACACAATTATGACTGCGAGGACATCAGTCATCTCCACTTAGCTCAGACAGTGTCCTTGGCCTTTTAGACACACACATACACACACACACACTCAGTGAATAAGAGAAAAACTTAAATGACTGAGTGTCATTGAACAAAATTACTCTCTTACAGAGTTGGTGAACTCACAGGGCTTTCTGTAACATCCAGTGCTACCCAGAGTGAATGCACAGGCCATGATAAGAACTTTGCATCAGCAGCATATACAAATCATTCTGCTCTGCCTAAATACACAGTCTATCAAGTGATGAATGAATGCATGAATATTTCGCCTCCGCCGTGCCTTATTCAAGGGAATGATGAGATAGTTTGTATGCCAAGACTCTAAATTCATCCTGAAGTTTAGCTTTGTTCGGGGATTGATTTTAGCCGTCAGAGTACATGTCAAGGATTTTCCCTTGGAGTAGTGATTTTCTGCTCCGCTCCACAAAGCACGACAGCTCAGAGTGGTTTATGACCCAAACGTTCTGCCAGGCTGCCTTACATTCACACCATATTTAACTGCTGACAATTAAACCCGCCAACAACCTTTCGTTGTAACTGTCACAGCACTAATTTAATGCTCCAGTGCAACCAAGATGAGCTGTGACTTTATAAGGAAGCAGGGGTGATGCCATGCACACATCATGTCTATAAAGGAGACACATACACACCAGTGATCTAATCTAATTTTAATGTTATTGCAGTGAGCATCCAGTGTTTGCCTTTGAAAAATCAATATTCGAGGAACAAACTGCAGATTTTCATGTGTTCATGGAAAGGAACCCCGTTTGAAGTTTGTGTTTACAGTTTGCTGGCAGCAGGAATTGGAGCTACAAAATTAATTTTTCGTAGTGGGATTGCTTGGGGGTATCTGAGGTGACTGAGGCACGGCTGGCTGTGCTAGCATGAGATACTGTATCTATCAATCAAGCAAACCTGCCTCAGAAGTTGAGACCTTTTAATAGATCTTATGGGGTCTGAGATTTCTTTTGAGCATCCTGAAGCCATAAGAGAAAGTGCAGCTTTTTGAATGGCATTTCAAAGTCTGTATTTCAGTGTGAAGCATTACAAACTCTTCAGTAAAAATGTACTAGTAGAAATACCAATGACACAGTTTCATGTCATCTAAATGTCAAAATCTTTCCAACCAAATTTATGCCAGGTTTGCCGTGGTTTCTGAATGTCTTTTGACCTATAAATACCCAAATGCTTAACATAATGCTCAGTTTTTATATTATTCTTCAAGATGTAGATGCTGGAGGAGAGCAAAATATGCAAACATGTGATTTTCATGTGTTGATATTTTTCACATCGAGACACTGTGTTGCAAAACCTATCAATATTAACATTTTCTGATTGATCCGTATTTAATTTACTTTTGACAAACTTATGATCAAGTCTTTGCAATTAAATCTCTATAATCTGAAATCCATCAAAGTCTCCTAGAGAAGGCGGTGAAATTCACTAACTACGTGCACCTCAGGATGATGTAGATGTTGGATTTGTGAATCCCACCATGCAATACCAATCCAACCATACAGCCCATATGGGTCCTTATGGGTGGTATTGACAAATAACCTATTCTGTCATTTAGGATGGAGATTTTGTTGTGTACAACAGGTACAAAGCAGATATAGGGGTTATTTGGCCATGGTTGTTCACACTGGTGCATCTTTTGCCAATAACTTGAATTAACACAAATGTTAGAAAAGTAACACAAAGTTAAATTCATCAGGACAGAAGAAACACTAAATATTAGGTCGTCCAAGGCTGACAGTCTGAATTGTTTAAGTGTTATATATTGTTTCCTCTTCTATCTGCAGCTAAAATGTATATGAGTGTTTGCTTTCTCCTGCCTACTGTATTGAAGTTGCTTTATCTTGATTTCTCTCCCTTTGCAGCATTGTTTACATTGTATAGTCGGTATACGTCTCCAAAAAGCTCAGCATGTTTTTGGTGTCAACACCACCAAGTGCAAGAAGTTAAAGGTATTTCAACTTCGAACTCAACCTTGCCAGGCTTCAAAGGTGTTTTCAATAGTCTCATAGCAACAGCGGAAGCTTCATCTTGTGCTCGCCAAAAATATCTGCCAAACGCTCCCAGCTATAATACAGATGCTCAAAGTACAAAGGGGCCTCATCTTTCTGCACCTGTTGCCCAAAGCATGTCAACTGTGGCTGCGTTTGAGGAGTGTAGTTTAGCCTGGGTGCAGCAGTTCAGGCTGCCGGCACAGTGAGGGAAGAGCTCATCGATTTATTCAGGGTTTACACGATCAAAGCGGCGCGTGGATTTCTGTTACCGTTTACAGTTCTGGGTTGCCTTCGCTGCGTATAGAACAAGTCTTGCCCTCTAATTGAGTCCAGAAGAGGCAGGTATAGGGAAGTGGAGATAATCATCTGCTATTTGCTAGTTCAAAGGAAGGTTGACAGATTTAGTTGGCTCTCAGTTTCAGCTGAGTGTCCACAGTTTCCCCTGTTACATTACAGTTTGAGAATAAAGAGCTCCATATCGAGGCAGAGTTCTGTGTATGCGAGTGTAGATAAAGAGTGTGTATAAGCGGTAAAAAGAATAGCCCACCTCAAAAAAAGAAAGTTAGAGATAGATAGATAGATTTAAATATGTGCAGATGAGAAATTAACCATTAAGAAGTATAACCTCTGAGCTGCGAGGTGGATAATAATTATTTGGCTGGAAAAATCTCCTGTTGAAGGTCTCTTTATTGGATATAATTTACTTACATGAATAAAATGAACTGCAGGCTTATCTTGAAGTTAGAAATATATGAACTTTCATATTGGCTTGATTACGTTTACAAGTACAGATGGCTGTATGGCTTGAAGTGAGAAATTCAACTTATGAAAAAGTAATAAGTTATCCGAAGAGTAAAAGTAGTTCATATTAATGGAGGCATGTCTTCCTCTACAAATAATAAAATATCTTGTTTTTGCAGGTAGGGATGATCTATTAGTATGAATATAGGTTGTAACCTTGGACTGCTTATAATTTAATGAAATTGTTCTCCATCTGTTTTTCTGCCTTTCTAACATTTCTGGTTGCCTAGTTCCTAGTTGACAAGCCCCTCTTGTTTTTTCCACCTAATTACTGAATGAACTCTCCCCCATCATCTTTTCTTTTTTTTTTAACAGTAAATACAAAATGACAGAACACGGTGTTAAGCGAGGAGCTAAGCATGTCATGGCAGGTGTAGTGTTTGAATGTTGTCAGTAGAAGGTCGTCTCAAGTGAAGAAACACAAACCCGTGTTTGTTTATTATCTACACGCTCCCTGCTGAAAGCCTTTGAACATTAATTTCTGTAGCTGGCAGATGGCTGCATTGAAAGGTTGAGTGTTAATAAAGAGCAGCTGCTAGAGTTTTGGTTTGACCTTCATGTGATGAACGTCCTGCAGTGAGTGGAGAGGAACTCCCCAATGACAAGTGTGTAACTCCTCTGATGGATGGCACACACACACACACACACACACACACACACAAACAGGCATTAGACATTCCTGTACTGTGTGAATGACATTGTGAAATACAGAATTTTTTGTACTTATGCCAAATGTCTTTTATCAAGCAAAAGTTGTCTTCACGCCCACACAGTCATGCACGTTCACACATTGAAGTTGCCCAGTACATTTCATTACATAACATTCATTTGGCAGACACTTTTATACAGATACTTTTTTTCCTTTTTTTCCCACTCAAACACGTTCACATTGTGAACAGTGTGAGGTTCAGCAGTCTGATCTGATGGCCAATGAGCAGCCCAGCTACAGTAGCAACAGGATTTAAGGGCACTCCATCAATGCTAACAGATACTATCAAGCACTTTATGTTCTGAACCCAGATTTACCTGGAGTTGAAACCAGTAATCCTCTAGCCATATTCACACTTTCTAATACTTTGGGCAATAGCTGTGTTCCTGTTCAATTGTCAAGCAAATTTCAAGTGTAGTTTTGAAATGTTGCAAAAAGGAAATGTGAATTGAAGCATTTTCCTTTAAACTGGTTTGGAACAAATAAACTAAGTTGGCATTAAAGGCCATGTATGACTTTAATACATGGCCTTTAGATAGAAGAGGTAGAGGTTGCAAACTGACATGACAGGACAATTACAACTTGCCAAGTAGATGGCCAATGCAACTTGTTTTGCTCTCAGCTAGTATTGCTCATGTTTCATGTTTTTCAGAGATGAAAACAAATTAATGTATTATTTGGGAGGACACAGACAAAAGAAACATGTGATCAGTCATGTGAGGTAAAAAAAAACTTTTTTCTTCTCATCTTTGAATGACATCTTTGAATGACATCTTTGAATGACATCTTTGAATGACACTGACAGACAGTGATTTAAAGTGCGCCACAGCAGTGATGTGAAGAACTGCATGCATGTTAGTATCTTTATCAAAGGGAGAAATCACACGCTTGCATGAATCATACATCATTAGCCAGTACATTTTACACATTATCCACAGTGATAAAAATACCAAAAAATAGAAATCCATGGCAAAAAACAGCATACTGTCAATATTAGAGACCCCCCAAAATTTCACAAAATCATGTTTTCAGAGGAACTCATGTCTTATCAAAGGGAACCAAGCTCCTGCCGGCTCCCTTGTAGTTTGTGCACTGGGCAAAAATCTAATCTAGTGAATGTAAAAATGTTTATGAAAGTTTAATTGAATTTTGCTGTTTTCATTCACCTTTCCTAATGCGATACTGCAAAATGTGCAAAAAAAAAAGCTGAATGGAAACACAGCTGATGACTGCAGTTTTGCAAGTTACAACCCCCATTCCAAAAACGTGTGTATATATACAAACGGGAAACAAAAGTTTCCCAGTTTGAACATTACTTGTCTTGTATTCAATTTAATTTAGGTTGCAAATTATTGCATTGTTTGTTGTAAATCATGTCCTTCCTCAGTATCTCCAATTATAACAGTTTTTATGCTAAAACAAACCATAGAATTATTTATATTTACCCTTGTGAGCCTCCATTAAATTTGCAGTGGTAGCATGACTGAAAATCTAATAGAAAGCCAATATTGGCACAGAGATAAATTGCTGTAATTCTGATCAGGACATCTTCAACACTCACAGTAACAGAGCGGTTCAAAGTTGTGACTGAGTGTCTGTGTGAGGAGGAGGTGAGCAGGCTGGAGGACATCTAAGTGACTGGATAATTGAGCCCTGGGTTATTCACATGTTAGATCATTTAATGAGTCAGACAGCAGAGAGGGGATCCTGTGCTTGGGAGCTGTTGACTTCATTAAAAACAGTAATGGTGTGTAATGATGTGATAAGGTTTGAGCCTGTCAGAGTGCAGCAGCAGGGTGTTGACACACAGCACCATTAACATAATGACAGGGCACGTAGCATTGTTAGGGCATATGTTGTCCGTCTGAATGGCCAAGCTCAGGGTCAGTGATCGAGTTGACACGTGAATAATGCGTGAGAGCTTTGTTCCACTTGCTTCTTTTTCTTGATGAAAAATGCTGATAATCTGCTCAGCTTGAAATGCTGTGACCTTTAGTATATAGTACAACCCAAATAGAATCAGGAAAAAAATCTTGTACAATGGCTGTAGTAGATTTTCACATACAAGGACTTTGCTTTGGTGTGTTGGTGCATGATAATATAGTGAGAGAAAATGCAAACTATTGCAAAAACCAAGAAACTTAAAAAAAACAAACACTAAACACTAAAAATATGAAAAATACTAGAAAATGTAATTATAATTTATATGAATTTAAATGAAAAAGCAATGCAATTTTTAAAGAGTCATAGTCTTGTGCAGAAAATGTCAAAATACCAAAGAATTATGCAAAATTATGAAATATAAAACAAATAATGTACCATGGTGCAATGTACCAGGGTAGTAAAACATTATTTTATCCATTTTTTTCTCCTCTTAGAGGTCAGGTTACAGCCAAGGATCATTTAGGCACTTCACCTTGCACGAGCTAGTATACATATTAAGATAGAAGATTGGAGGTAAGAGATAGGATTGACTTCTTAGGCCTCCTTTTCCACCCCTGCACGTCTCCATTCCAACATCTGATCAAGCATAATTACTTCACAATTGCATGGGACAATTTTTCATAAATTGCAACTTAAACAAGCCCATTGCTTTTTGATCAGTTATCAGTCCAGTGTCCAGGGTTTTTCAGGTGTAGTAGTACAAAAATATGAATGTGCAAAATGAAAATTTAAGTTTGTGATTTAGTTATTGGAGTTCCAGAGTTCTTGGGACCATTGGGGCAAAAAAAGGCCATTAAATGAGCAAACAGAACCCAGGCGTAATTCTTAAGTCATCAATTCACCCAAATCTGCATGTGTTTGGGCTGTGGCAGGAAACTAACAGCTGGAGATAACTCTGTAACAGTGCCACCCTTTTATTTTAATGAGGTGCAATTGTCATGCATCCACCAGTGTGGGTCACAGTTTTTACATCACCTGCTCTGGCTATAGGATGTCAGTCATTCATGTGCATTCATTAATAGTCTTTTTTTGCCTACTGTTATTCAAGAGTGTGTGAGTGTGTGTATTGGGAGGTGTGGGGGAGATTGGGAGCCAATCCCAGCATGCACTAGACAAAAGGAAGAGATCAAACTGTCTGAATCATTAACCACTGTGTTTCATGCCACCACTGAGAATGCTCTGTGATACAGAAAAGTAAGCTAATATTTCCAAATGCATGATATTAACACTCAAGCAGAGTCTATTTTGTCTGTAGACATTAAATTGTGTCTCAGACGGAGCTTGCTCGACCTAGCTGAAAATTATTAATCTCCTGTGTAATGGAAACAAAAGTTTGCCTTTCTGATGCTTCTGCTTTATGGACTGAGATATGAGATTCAGTGCAGCGACGGCAGAATCACTCCAATTTAATGTTCAGAGGAAAACCAAATAGCGTCTGTGGTTTTGATTGGCAGAAGGTTAAACAGTCTCTTATCAGCAGACACAGGATATATAATCACAGAGGGACGCTCACATCACATCGCCCCACCTGAGAGGCCGCTCTGTCCGCAAAACCCCAGTGATGGGAGCTATCGGACCATTAATCACTGGCACACGTAGCTGTCACCTGGCTGCTAATGCATGTGTTCATGTATAGCTTCCATCAGACCAGAGCTGGATCAGTTCAGGGGTCACTCAGCCTTTTATTTTATGCACCATGCTTGGTTAGCTTCTACCCTATTTCTCAAATACACTTCCTGTTAAACGTGGCTGTAATGTCAATGGCAACATGTAGTCATGGAAAAAATGATTAGACCACCCTCGTTGCTTTTTTGTTCATTTTAATGTCTGGCACAACATAGGTTTGTTTGGACACATATCAATAACAACAAAAATAGCTAATAAGATTTTAATTTAAGATCTGATATCTAGACATTTTCCATGGTTTTCTTGATAATAACCAAAATCATTATCACACACTGGGCGAGAGGCAGACTATCTCATAGCAGAGCAATTCATGCTCTCATTCACTCCTACTGACAATTAAACCTAAGCTGTATGTCTTTGAACTGTAGGAGAACCCACGCTGACACGGGGAAAACATGCAAACCCGCGATGCTCTTGCTTTAAGGCGAAAGTACTAACCATTACACCGCCGTGCAGCCCTATCCCTCATCACTATTTATCTCTGATTATAAGTGCCTTTTTATCATGTTTATTTAACCTTGCCACAGTAAATAATGTAGCTGTTGCATCTGACCTGTGTCAGTCTCACTTAGAAGTCTTCACTTAGGAAGAAATATGTATGCAGGGAATGGTAAATGCAACTTTTTAAAATGAAAGGAATGTACTTTAACAGATATAAACAGACCATCTTTAATTAATAGTGTTTAAAGTAAAAAAAAAACGTTATGCAAAATGTATATATATCACCTCACTGGAGTAGAAATATTCCTGCAAATGTGTCCCAATCAAAGATCTTTACACATTTTTGAAAAAGTATGTGATGCATCATATGGACAGAAAACTTCACTCTCCAAAATAATCATTTGTATATCGATTACTCACCTCGTGTTACCTTGAATTTCTGAAGAAATCGTTGCTGCCTCCACAGTGAATAAAGGGATGGCAGCTCTTAATTACTTAAATTCATCAAGAATTCCCTCCGTTTTTGGATTCTTAGTTCAGCGGCATGTGAGAAAAACAACAAATTTTTCCAAAATTCAGGGTAACTCGGGGTGAATAACTGATATATACAAATGATCATTTTGGGAGTAAGTATTCTTTTAAGAGCTTTCTTAAAGAATAATGAGCAGATGGGAGCATAAAGAATACCTGAAATTTAAATATTTCTATTTTTGTCCTGAAAAACCGTGCAGCGCTATCTTACCTTGCTAATGTGCACGGTTAATGTGGTACCTGTTTGCTGTCAGGTTCAAGTTGGTAATTCAGTGTGACCCATTTACTGACTGAGACAGCAGGTGTGTTTATCACAGTGTTTCTTGATTTAGATGATAATTAACAAGAATTGCAGTCAGCAGATTTTTTTATTTATTCACGCCATCGTTTTATGTCTAATTAGAGAGGCTGAGAGCAGCTCTCACTCTCACCCCTTTAACTGAAAACTCATGTAAATTCATATCAACAGAGCAGCAGCAGTGGGAATGACATTTCTGCCTTGAAGTACTGGTGAAACACCGGAATTTAATATCTATATTTATTTTTCATGCTGTCACATATACAGTTAATTAGTGAAATTCGCATAGTATCTCCGGAAAATGTTAAATATCTGAATTTAAAATTTAGGTTATCGGACAAAAATGGCTTTGAGATGTCATTTTTTTAAACGAGTGCTTTAGAAAACATCTTGAAAATATATGTCAGTTACCAAATGATGATGACTCACATTTATGATTATGAAAAATGTTATGTTTGTAACACTCCCAACGCCCCATAATATCATTTTGCATATTGAGCATCTATGAATCACGCCTACAAGCATTTTCTCCAAAGTAATGAAATGATGTCAGCTCAACAATGTGTGAATCTCTTGATTCCTGCGTCTGAAAACACTGTATGCATTTAGTTTTTACAAATATATACAACACAACCCAATCAACACTATATGTAAATGTTACATTTTAAATGCTGTCCCTTATATAACCTTTAATAAACTACACCCCTACCAACTGTCCACGCTATATTTCAGAATAAAAATAGTAGGTACAGATCCTTTTAAAAACCTATTTATTTTTTACAGAAAACACAAAAGAAAACAACTTCAAATATCTGCTCCAACCCACACAAGAATACATATATAGAACATCCAAAACAGTGTAAAAAAAAAAAAAAACAAGAAAAAAGAATCTTTGAAAACTTTGGAAGAGTTACTGAGGTAATAAAACTAATGAGAGGTCATAGATTTTGCACCAAAAAGTAAAAAAACAACAGGTTTTTATTCATTCAAGTTTGCTTTGTAGTAATTGTTGTGTTTAGTTAGTGTGCTGTTTATGTGTTCAGAAATCCTTCAGAGGTCCTTATTTTGGTATCAAACCCAGAAGGATTACTGCAGTACTGTGGCATAAAAACCCTGCATACAGATTTAAACAGGCTGTCTGCAATCTGTTCTGCTGCATCCTCAGCTTGCGTCACATTATAATGGTTGTTGGAAGTCAAGTTTAAGTTGAAAAAAAAATCTGAGTATGCAGCCAGAAACCAAACTGCTGAGATACAGTACTTTAAATGTCAAAGATTAGCAGATATGCCGAGGAGTCGAATTTATGCCAAACAACACAACCAAAAACTTGGGTAATAACAGAAAAAAAGACCTGAAAAACATAGCTACTCATATGTTTTTATGTAAACACCATATTCCAAATACAGTGCAGCTAGTGCATGCTTACTGGCTGCATCAGTTGTTGTATTCAAGTATAAGGTTACAAAGAGAGGACGATTTCTGGTAAATTTCCAGAAACTTTCCATGGGAAGGTAAGCTGTCCAACTCAAAGTGTTAAATGAAAAAACTTAAAAATGCCCCTCTCCCTCCAAAAAAGTCCCAAACATGTAAATATTGAATTGAACATCTAATGGAGAGATGCGTGTAGGTGGGCATGACCTCAGCAGCCCTGCAGTAACAAGTGTGCTGTGTGCATGTGATTGAGGAATATCAGAGATATTCAAGTGTACTTGCATGAAATCTGGTTGTTTTAGTCAAGTCCCCAACTATAATTAAGTTCCCTGTTTAGGGCCAACCTTCAATTTTGTAAATTCCCTGTTTACCCCCAGTTATACCCATAAATTCTTGTTAATTCCAATGGAAAGTTTCCAACTTTGAAAATTCACAGAATTTTGCAACCCCTGTTCAAGTATGAATTCTGTTTATACTTCTGTGGTTATAGTATACAACTCCAGTTAATTTATGGTGTACATTCTGAAAATAAATCTCTAGGCAACCTGGTAAAGTAATATCAGGCCCCAGGGTTGATGTAAGAAAGCATCTTGGTTGCAGATAACAAACGAGGATGCAATGAGGTTTCCATTTTTCCGGCAGTCTTTTAGGCAGAGGGAGATGGATCGAGTCAGGATGCTTGGAGATAACTTTCCAAGGGTTTTTAAGATTCAAGATTTTGTGCATCTTATATGTTATTTGATTGAATGTATTAAAGGAATCATTGTCGATCATGATACGATTAGGTAATAAAATGATCTGTTACCTTCTGCTTAAGGTCATGTAGTCCAATTAGAGGATAGGAGAGGATGATGCAACTCTTCCACAAAATATGTTTTGGAGCTGGATAGTAAAAGACCACCTAACAAGCGCCCTCACATACTAGCGACGACCACAACCACAACACCTGCCACTGAGGATTATTTTCCCCGTGAGCAGTGACTGCGGCTCCCCTCCTGAGCCGACAGAGCAAAGCTGCCGCCAGGCTCACTGTAATTAATCCAGGCAGTAACACGCTGCTTCCTGGTTTGTAAGATGCTTTACAATTCCATATAAATCCTCTTTTTTTATTAAGAGTTTTACAGACAATTTGAAGTATTTAAATGAATCATACAGATACTGGATCTTTGGGAAATGTTCCTTTTAACAGTTAATTCTGCCAATCAATATAATGGAAAAGATCCAACCATTTATGTGGATCCTCTTCAAGTTCACACCTGTTCTTAAGGTTATTATCCATTAAAAAATCTTACTTTGAATTCTCATCTCATACTGATTGGAGACCATTTGCTGTGGCTCTTTGAGTACTAAGTGAAATCATGAGGTAACAGTCTTGTAACTACACAGCATAGAAAGAAATAAAAAGGCTATAACTGGTTGGTCGATATGCTCATGTCTGACCAAGTTCTCATTAGTTGGACAATAATATACTTTAATGTGTCCACTAAAGCGTTTTCTTCCAGCTGAAAACAGACACTCTTCTGAAAAAGATGAGCTGGGAGGACTCGAGGGCTTTGGAGTGACAGTGTTTCTTCAACTGAGACGCAGCTCAGCTGGTTGCTATGGTACAGAATATCCGTGAGAGCAAAAATGTTGGCACAAGGTAGAGTAGGTGCTTTGGCCATTGCTTTGAATGAAGGGAAGGCTGAAGCACATCGAGAAGGAGGAAGGCCAGCAGTATTCATTTCTCCTCTGTTGTTGTTGCTCAGCACAGCGTGTGATAGTTGGTCTTTGTGCTGTTTGTCATGCCCCTCCTCCGCTGTGATTGAATGGTTGGGTGGCAGTGATGAGAGGCACTGTTTTACCCAACAGAAAATTTATAACCCTCAGCAACCAGAAATAAACGTGAAAAATGCAGTAATCAGTGCAAAATAAAAACTCAGAGTCTAATATTGCTGCTGGTGTTTGTAGCACAGTAATGTATACATGTAATAATGTAATATGCACATGTAATAAATGTGCAGATTTTTTTCCCTCATTGACCAACCGGTTGGGTGAAGAGTAGGTATAATTTCAATCAACCAAGATGTGTTGCATTAACTACAGCCCTAGTTCACTCATGGCAGTCAAAGGCACACTTCACCTATCAAAAGCCTTTTATGCTTTACATATATGCTTTTTCCCTGTAGGTGTGATAAGTTAGAGACAGATGTTATTGCCTCTATGCCACTCACTATAGCAGTTCCTTAAAGTAGTGAAACAAAGTGTTTTTTGACAAGTGCTGCAATAAACTGCTGACTTCCTTTTGCAGACCACACATGATCTTCTGCCGGCAGTGCCCCGATATCTGGTAGCCACATTGGTCATTTGTTCTACAAAGTGAGCTGGCAGGTGACCTAAACCTGGAGCAGGATAGACCACAGCAGGTGGCGCATCAGTGGACGGAGAAGGTGCGGACTGGGAGGGAGGTGTCTGCGAGGCAGGTGGGATTTTGAAAGGAGAAGCAGGCAACATATAGTTTTGTGGGGCTGACCGGCGTGGACTGGACCCGATCTCAGCCAGGGACGAAATCAGCTGTTCCCTGAAGATTTTCTGTGTCAACACAGGCCGATTCTGCAGTTTGCACATTCCTTTGTGCAGGATGAAAGCGTTCACAGTGGCTATGTCTACAAAATGATAAAACAGAGTTTTGTACCATTTCATGGTTTTATGACGGACATTGTAGTAGCTGATGAGTGCATCGGACAAGTCGACACCCCCCATGTGCTGGTTGTAATCTTTGATGCAGTCTGGAACAGGCACCTCCTTCTCTGTCCACTGTCCATCTGTATCTTTCACTCTGCGCTTCACCATGTCACTGCTGTATGCTTTGTGTAAAGTGGAGCACATTGTTACCTCCCGGGTGTCCAACCACTTGACGAATAACAACTTTCCTTTTCTGATCCATCTGATAGTTCCCCTTGGTGTTTTTGCAGTCATATCATTCCTTTTTGTTCTTGGATATCCAGCTACATTAGGGCGAACAGTGCCACATGCCCAGATTTTTCTCTGGAGGAGGTCAAGGAAAAGAGTTGGACTGGTGTAAAAGTTGTCCACATAGAGTTTGTATCCTTTACCTAGAAAGGGGATGTTCAAGAGTCTCATCACAGTATCATAGATTACACCCTTTCCTGTGTGTGTGTGTCCACCTTCTTTTCCCCCGTACACAAAAAAGTTGAGGGTGTAGCCACATGATGAGTCTGCTAAAACATACAGCTTAAAGCCCCATTTAGTCGGCTTGTTTTTAATGTACTGTTTGAACCCGATCCTTGCTTTACTCGCCACCATCCGTTCATCTATGGAGATGTGCTGGTGGGGGTGAAAGAAAGCGTTGCAGGCCTCCAATATCTGTTCATATAGCGGCTTTATCTTGCAAAGTCTGTCATACTCTGATGTCCCCTTTTTCTGGTCATTGGCCGCTTCAACTGCAGGATCGTTCATGTGCAGACTGCGAGAGATGGTGAGGAAGCGGCCACAGGGCATGACGGAGGCAGGAAACGGCAGGCTGAACAGCTTAGATCCTCTCCAGAAGTCTTTGAAAGTTTTCAGTGGTACCATGCCCATGTAGAGGACAAGGCAGATGAAGGAATACATGTCTTCTGCTGTGACAGGCACCCAGCTGTTCTTCTTGCCCTGTTGCTTCTTCTCCCCGTAGATATTAGTGTTTTTCACCAATGTATTGATTACTGTGGTGGAGAAGAACAGCTGGAACAGTTCAAGTGGCGTGTAATTTGAGGTTCTGTTCAGCTGCGGCCCTGCTTCCCTCTGAGGTCTGAATCGCGGCTGAGGTGGCTCCACATCTTCCTCCTCGATGTTACACCACCGCTCTCCATCATCTGCTCCATCCTCTGCTTTTCTTTCTGCTTGCCTCTTTCCACTTTGATTTTTCCCACGGGGAGTGGATAATGTCTTTCTGGCATTGGGGGAGGAGGTGGGTTTTTGTGGCGTAGATGCACAGTGGTTCTTCTTTCCATGAGGACTTTGTTCCTGCTTAAGTGGGGATTTCAGGGGAGATGAAACCGGAGTAGCAGGATTGGTGCGGCGGCGCTTCCTCGAACCAGATGTCTTTGTGTGCTTATTGTTCCACTCCTCGTCTGAACTGTCCTCATCAGTAAGGTCTGCCCTGTAAATAAAGTAGAAAGGTGAGGATAATGCCATAGTGAGATTACACTCTTCTGGATATAACTGTTAATTGCAACTTTCTGCAAATCTCTTTGTATTATTTATATATGTATATATATATTTATTTATTTTTTAATCAATATGATGAATTACCCTGGTTTGTCAGGTTTGTAATTCTTGGGATTAACCAAAACCCATCACTGGATGTATCCATAATATTGCATTACAAAATGATATACAGCATAATTGAGGATTTTGTTTTTTACAAACCATCGCTAAAAACACCATCAATATATTATCATTCATTTACACTAAGTTGAGTGTTTATATACATTTCTGTAAGAATAATGCAGTCTAATACAACATCCCTGAGATGTTAACGACAATGGTAAAGGTCAAAACAAAGAAGCAGAGGATGAGATATCCTGACTTTTATTCTCCAGTATCCAAAAAATTCTGAATCCTGTCTGGTAAAAACTCACGAGTGTGCACCAACTCCACACCTCCCATTTGTATTGCATGTCTTCTGTTATAACTGTGTACTCTCCAAGCCCAAGCTGGATCACCAGTTGAGTTTGACAAAGCTGTCACAGAGGCCCAGAAGACAATATACAGCTGTTTTCACAGGCTTAGTTACACTGATTACAATGTGTAAAATGTCCCTTTTAGGTTCAACATTTTATGGCTAACCGTGTTGTGTTTTGTCAGATTCTCAGTCATCCATCCCATAATGATGCATGTTGAGCAAAATATATCTAGATGTTATAATGTAGTTTATCCAAGTAAATACTAAGCTTATAGAAAGTTACAATGTGTGGTGTGGACACTATGCAGGACACTGGTACAGCTGCTACTCCTGCATATCATTTTATAGGCATACTATTATGGTAAAGTTGCAGTGGATCTCGCCCAGTGACAAACACATACACAAATACACATCAGAAGTGTTTACAGAGCAGATTAACTGCAACCGTGGACCGTAATGTGTGCACGCGCCCGGTGCGTGATCGAGCAATAACGCGAGGGACAGTTGCGCAACTTTTCTGAACGTTTTCAAAGTACTCTGCACAATAAAAAGCTGCGGGCTCACACAGTTAACAAAGCTCTTCAGTGTGCTTACTGTAGATTGAACACAGTGCTTATAGTTGCTACAGGTGCACACGAGTCAGCAAATAAGCAGCACAAATGGAAGAGACATGCGCAACAGGACGGTAGAACGGTAGAAGCCTACAGAGTGGCTTCTACGGTTAAAACACGCTCTGTAAAGATATGCATGTTAGAACTGATTAATTTGACCCATTTAAGGCGCGTTGTTGGTATTTGATTGGACTGAAGCAGTCTGTACTCACTGATCCCTCCTCGGAATGTAGTCCTCATCCAGACTGCAGCGGCTGCACTCACTCTCAGAGTCCAAATCCGAGTGAAGCTGTTCTAATTCACTATCAGACTCTGAAAGAAACATTTCTGAAGTCTGGTTTTAACTCCCATCAAGCGAAAAAAGTTTAACCTGTTTGTGGCCCCTGCAGCCCCTCTCTCCACACGACCCCTTCCACAATCCCCACAATCCCCACAATGAAACCTTTTCAGTCAATGAATGAAACAGATTCTTTTTACGCGGGTGTCTCTGCTCTGCAGGATGTCCCGTCTCCTGATTACCCTATAAGGCGAGTGGCACGATTTCATTGGCTAGCGAGTTTTTTAACGGGCACTTGAGTTTATCACTTGATGGACCAATAGATGACGAGCGGATCTCAGAGGAATTTAACCCTCTGGAGTCATCAAAAGCGCCAAAGCAGGATTTCTTCATCACATCCAGATGTGAAAACAAAGTAAAGTTACCGGTAATGTAAAACTCCAGGGGCCAGAGGCCAGTTTCAGAATGTTGACCCAGCAAGTCAGAATAAAAAATAAATTATAATCAGTCATATAGCTGAAAAAATATATATACCAACATGGCCTTTAAACAATTTTTAAGTGGTGAATACAGGCAGGATGAAAAGGATTCTAAAAGAATGGACAAAATAGCCCAAGACCCCATAGATAAAAGAAGAAAAGAAAAAGAAAAGAAAAACTCCTGGAGAGAATTAGCACGTTATTTATTCACATTTATTAAGAAATTAATACAGTCATGCATGGCAGTGTGCAAATGTGACAAACATCAAAAGTATGCACCTTTCGTTTCAAATATATTGCATTTATATCTTCTTATAAAGGCAAATTATGTAGCCATAAGAACAGTTATTTTGTAGGTTAGATACGCTGTAAATAATCGCTATTTACTGTATTATTCACATTTCATCACTGTATTCAATTTTTACAGTATAGTGCTGTGTGATTTACAATAAAATCAGTCCTTGTGACAAAATTACAGTAGTCAAAACATTACTGTGGAAAATCACAGTAGTTAAAACATTACTGTAGAAAAAACACAGTTGACAGTGCAGTACTGTGAATAGCAAAGTAGACTACTGTATTTTTCCATTTTTATCATAATTTTGATCAGAATCAGTCCTGTACAAATGCTGTTTAAATAATTCACTTAAAGTTAAGTTTTTCATACAAAACACAGTATTCAAATCAATTGTAGTTGATTGTAGTGTATAGAGTAATTACTTGTAATTACTAGTTATTTCGATAAAAAGTTATGATGAAATTATTATCAAATTAACAGCATTGTTTACTGTGCCATATTGCCGTATACGGTACCATTAAAAAACAGTGTTTAACTGTTTTTTTTATTCTTACAGTAAACAAATCAGTACTCTACAGTGTTTACTTGTTTTTATTTGTTTATTTTAGTATAAAAAACAGTACTGTAAATGAAAATACAGTAGATCTACTGTAAATAATAATTACAGTAAGTTACTTGTTAATTGCTGCCAATTAGTTTCTGTAAAAATCACAGGGAATTCTTTACAGTGTAGCTCTTGAAACAAATAAAAATGTATTAGATTATTTAGTGTAGCTTCATGCTGTTTTTAGCTCACAATAGAGAACATGTCCCAGTTTTTCAGCCATTAAGAAAATGTGTATTTAACTGAGTTGTGCATTATAAAACAAACTGCAAACTTTAACTACACATAAAGTGTTGTTATTTATAATACCATGTTGGTTTACTTGGTGGTGTAGATGTCATTGTGACATCTTGTTTATCAAAGGTGTTTAGTTGCATAGCTGGGAGCTGGCATTCTTCCTCTGGTCACTGAGATCGGCTGATTCAAAAGAATATTCAGCAGGAAAAGTGCTTGTGTGAGCTGTGTGACTCAGAGTCCCATTTTCTTTTCTACTGTAAAAAACGATGATGACATAAGAGAGTTAATGTTCCTTGAAATGGCTCGACTAAACCCTGACATATTCTGCTGCTCAGATGAACAAAAACTGGAATGGGTGTTTAACTTTGATGTGTTTAACTTTGATGATTTTGTCTCAATTTTTTTCACATCACTATGCAATTGTGTTAGTATTTAAAGGATGGATTTTTCAGTGTGAGATAATGAATATGTGTTTTGTGAATTCTATTTTAGTTGATTATTGGATTATGGCGGATTCTCTAGTAGTTTTTCTGTTTTGTTTGTTTGAATAAATGTACACTATATTCTAGTCCTGGCTTGTTTTTTTTTGTAAGTCCAGGCAGGCTTGGCATAATTATATGCACGACACAATAATACAAACTTGATTGTTCATTCATTTATTCATTCAAAACAAACAAAAATAATCAAAATGCATTCGTTTCTGTACCATGCAAATGTTATCATGCTGTTTTAATAGATGCTTTGGGCACAATTGAGTTTATTGTAAATGTATTTATCTGCAATGCATAATTGAACTGATAAACTGAGGACAAAACAGAATTGGTACCTGTCCGATCACTTTATTCACACTTTTCAGACACAAATGTTTGGAAGTAAAGTTGTTACGTAAACTGAAAATATTTATGTGTTTTTAAGTTTGCTTTTGGGAAAACTTGGGACTTACTTCAGCCTGAACTGCTTTAACCCCTGATTCAATTATCTGTCAGTTTGAATGTTTTTCTCGAAATTTTGAGTAGTTGTTTTTTATTACCTCATTAAGGCCAAAGCACAGTGGATAAATCTTTGATGTGCGAGTGCAGAAGCCAGCTCTGTTTGCCAGTGTATTTATCAGCTGTGTGGGCATGACATCTTACACTAATATGTGTTTGAAAGTGCACAGATCTCATAATCATCTGTGTTATTCAGAGGGAGTCTAACCAGGCTGCAGAGTGACCTTGCATCACCTTCCCCATTGAAAATCAGCAACAGTGAAGAGGCTGAATCAGCTCCCACTCACTTTTATAACCCGAGTTCTCGACGGTGTGAGGACGAGCTGAATAAAGAAGCCCAAATGAAGTTACTTATTCATCATGTGGTGGCTTTAGAACATGTAGTCATAGTCATAGTTTGCACTCAATCTGTGACAAAATATTTAAAGCAGGTAAAGGGACATGTGGAATTGTTAAAAAACAGAAATAAATAATGCACAGGCTTCACTGTAAGCACTCAGAAGTTTCTTCTAAAGAAGAAACAGTCCGTGATGGAATTAATTCTGGACGTCGTAGTTCAGTTTATGTGACATTTTATGGTACAGGTTGTTTTTACTACATGTTATTTATTATTTAATTTAGGAAAAGAATATATGACTTTAGTGCCCCCCCCCCGGTAAATATCATCATTTCACAGCACAACAAAATATGGAAGCCGTAAAGCCTTGAAAAAACTACTCAGTCTTTCTGTTTACAGCCGGAGTCATGAACCGGTCATGAATTATTCAGCCTGTCATAGCTGTGATTTCAAGTTCTAAAAAAGTTAAAGTCCCGTTTTACTCACAGCCTTCTGCGAATGTGTTTTTCATTGCACCATGTCCCAAGATACTACAAGTGTGCCCCATTGTTTATTTATTTTATAAATTGGTGGAAATCCTGCTGTGTATGGGGTTTACAGAAAGGCCAGTTCCTAGCAAGTGCAAACACCAGTAAATTAGTAACATGAGCTAAGTCGAACCACCAGTTTCCTATAAAAAAGAAAAATTAAAGTGTGATGACTGCTGAGTCCAAATTAGTCTTGATTGACATGACTCTCATTCCATATCAATAATCATAATCATTTAATTAGCTTAATTAAGCGTAAAGCGTTTTTAAGCATAAAACATTTGTAAGCATGCGTTTTAAATGGTTGATGAAGCAAAATCCAAAATGAAGACATTTAAATGTGCTTCTGAAAGTCAGTAAAGTTACTTTTAATTGCATTTTACACATTATTGTGATCTTTATAAAGTTGTTTATGACAAAACTATGCAACTGTGTGCATCAGTTAGAAGGAACTTAGGATTTAGTGCCACAAGTGGGTGTATAATAAATTTTGATATTGAAAGTAATGTTAATTCCATGCATATAAATGTACTGACTGAAAGGATTTCTGATAGAAGTTGGACTGGTCGGAGACAGATGTGACCTCCTGCTAGGCAATGGGAAAGTTGAGCATTTATTAACTAATGTGGAAATGTATGTTGCATATTTGACCAGAATAATTAGATCACGGATGAAACAATGTTCTCTGCTGCAGAGTAAGGTCTCTAAGTGGTAGTTGTAGCCATGAACCAGGCCATGAATGATGCATGTTATGGATGTCTCTCGTTCAGGCCTGTTGACAGAGTGTGTGTGTGTGTGTGTGTGTGTGTGTAGGATGGGATGATGACGGCGATGACACTTGTCACATGTCCTCTGTGGGAGTTCTCGGGGCTGCTGCTGGTCTGAGCTGGGGATGTAATCTCTGTTCATGTTTAATAGAGTAGCTGAATGACTCTGGCTGTCCAGGCTCTGGGAGTGAAAAATCCTACTAATTTTCTAAACAAGGTTAGGTGGCTGACTTTCAAGATGTGGATGGACACAAAACTCTCGAGATTCAAACATAAATACATAAGATGAAGAACACTTGTATGAGAAAATATATGGTTATTTAATACAAAGTCAAAGCCTGAGAACATAAAACACACTGGGAGAGAAGTCAACTATGACTCCCAAATAGCATTTGGGTGAGAAGCATCCAATCACAGAACTTAAAACGGTTGTTTTTTATTTCCTTCAGTTCAGATTTAATCCTTTGAGTGGTTTCACATTTGCTTTATGTAAGTGGCAGATGAGGCTTGTACTAGAAATGAATGCATAAAACATAGATGAATATTATTGTCAAATTGCACAGGAGGCTCTTGTATTATTATGTTGAGGGACACTGAGGTTATGATTAAAAGCAAACCTCACCAGGAAGACATGCTGCATTAGTCATCTCATCTGATTAAATGCCAAGGAATATTTCTATTTACATGTGACTGATAAGGAACACTTTATGGTTGTGCAAATGACTCTTATCTTGCGGAAACAAAGGTGAAAGTAACAGGACGTCACATTACTGGAAAGTCTTTGAGGGAGAAGGTCAAGTCAGGTTGTTGGACAAAGAAAGTTTGGTTTGACTTTAACATGAGCAGCTTCCTGTACTAACTGTCAACAATGGTATTTGCAGAAATTCCCTAATTTTCCATCGGGGTAGGAGGCAAGAGAACAGTGATATGAATCATGTCTGTAAGTAATTTGTTATGGATTTAAATGCATGATGATTCTGATGAAGGCACTATTTGGAATTTGATGACCAATGGCCTAGTTTTTCATTACATCTTGGAGAAGATACAATGGAAGAAACCACTTTCGTTATTTTGCTGATGGTATGGAACTTGAGATGAGAAAATCATATTTGGATAAATTAACAAAGCAAATGGAGACATAGAGGAAGAAAAGAAGTAGTGCTTGTAATCTCCTCATGATGTACCCTTGAGCTGCAGTAGCATGCACAGCCCTCAGCGTGCACGTGGCTTTCATGTTTGCCTGGATGAAATAGTACATAATGCATACTGCATCAATTTGGATGCTTTAAGCTGTTGTTTTCAACTGATGTGTAAATACCTGACAGGAAACGGGTCAACCTTGACTGTGTTTCAAACTGTGGTGAGCACTCCATGCCAAGCTTTTAAAACTCTCAAGACTCTGTCAGCAGGTGTGTGTATGTGTGTGTGAGAGAGAGGGTACTAAAGGGTTAAAAGAAAGGCAGAAAGATAAGGAAAGAACAGGCCAAGAGTGTTCTTCTTCAGCATCCATCATCTCTCAGCAACATTCACATGCTGTTGGAGGAAACAACTCCCCTGACACAGCACGCGGCCGATGTTTACTGAGATCGCCATAAAAACTAAAGGAGAATGAATGATTCAGACCACTGCAGCAAAGTCTCCAGCATCTGCTGTGCTCTGAACTCCCAAGGATTTCTGCTCTCACCGCCGCCTCGCCTTCTGCTCATCTACACCTCCATCTTTATTTTATTCTACTCTCTTTTTCCATTGCTTTCCACCTAGCCAAGGAAATCATCACACCTCCTACTCTCAGCCCACTGTGCTCGCTGCTCACACAGTCCCCTCATGCAGCACTCCTCCGTCTTCTTCTGATACCTACCGCCCCCCTATCTGTGTTTAACAAGTTCACTCATTTAACTTTTCCTCTGGATGTAGGTGTTCTAATCCCTACTGTGTGTGTTCCTCTGAGTTTGTTTGCATCATTAAGGTTGTGTTTCTGTTGGCTCATGGTGCCCACATTGGCATATTACAAACTAACAATGACACTGTTTTATTTCTGCTGGACAAACCTGATTACTGAGCCATGAGTAACTTTAGATTCTTAATACATATGAGCATAGAAAAGACAGTTATTCACATTCATTGAACATGTCATCCATATATGTGTTTATAAATATGTGCAGAAGGCTGAACAGTGAGAAATCCTTTGTTAGATCTGATACGCTACTGACCAAACCACATGGCTGCTGAAGTCAAAAGTTTCAGAGACTAACAGCCCTATTTCAACTATCTATACATGGTCTAAAGTGCATGGTGCAAGTGCATTCATAGTGTGTCCAACTCCACTATTTTTAGTTAAAAAGTGCATATTTTTAGTGGAAAGGCGAAGCTGAAGGGACATGTCAGTGGTTTTGTAGCCTAAATTCACAGAAACTGTGTATGTATAATGACATGTGTGATATTTTTAGAACGCTCCACTCTGTACCGGGAGCCGCAAAACGTGTCGTTATGGATGGTACTGATGTTGTAGAAAATACAACATGTATTTACACATAAACAAGTATTAACATATTATCTCGTAACACAATGTGTCTGTTCAAATCACATATGTAAAAACATATTGAACTTCATAACAGAAACAGAAAAATTAAAATATAACACTTTTAAGTAAAAATATAACGTCAGTCAGTCAGTTAGTCAGTCAGTCAGTCAGGTTCCTTAGTATGAGTCAGTCTGGGATTTGTTCACTTTGGTATTTAGACTTTTCTTTTCTTAAACATGTTGGATTTCTTGAGTGTACCATGGAATTACACCCTTCTGACCTCTTGTCCAATTCATCTGTGTCAATCATCTAATTTGATTGTGAGGTCTGTACTTATGTACTTCTAACAGTTATCCATATTAATTACATATCAATTAAGCGGGGAGAGAGAGAGAGAGAGAGAGAGAGAGAGACGGGGAGAGAGAGAGAGACGGGGAAAGGGAGCGGTGTGAGGGAGCTTTGGTGTGTGCGTTTTTGGAGCTGTGGAGTTTGTGTGCCATTTCCTTTATTCTACTGGCTCTGCATCTGATTCTCTCCTGCCAGTTTACAGTGATATTTTTACTTATAATAGTCTTTACAGAATTCACAAGACAATTTGCCAGCACAAATTACATTAATACACTAGAAAATACTTGTTATACCAGCAGCAGGCAATTAACATTTAATTACATATGGAGCATTTAACATGATATGAGTGAATGGGTTAGAATGTTTTATATGTGATGTTTTATATGTCCTTAGAATGTTTTATATATACAGGGTACAAGTCAGTCGAGTCATTGTCAGTGTCAATTGATTCTAACAGTTATATATTAATAGCATATTGATTACTTATTGCCCTTTACCATTCAGAGAGGAATTACTTTATTTGGCGCAACCAATGCGCAGATTCCGACCACCACTGAAGATACGTTTCCCTTGTATTTACGGTATAACGCCCCGCAGCTGGTGTCGTCCTCTTTAACGAGTGGATGACCTCCACGTATACATTAAACTCGTCTAGACAAAAGCACAAAAGATCCGTGAGTCTGTCTCGCCTGGGCCCTGGGAGTGGCGACCACGGTTCTCTTGTTTTGGTTACTTATCACAACAAAAACGCATCTCTCTGAATTTTACAGCATTCTCTTACGGCTGCATTACAAAATCACAACTTCGTGTCCGGGCAGGACTTCTGCAGAATTACACTCGGCCGTCAAAACCATCTGGTTTATCCCAAAAACCAGGCAAAACTCTTCAACAAGTCTGAAAACAGCCAGGCGACCCCACAGCACGTCTTTCGGTCGATGACTCAGATCAGCCTGCAGCTGAACAGTCCCCCATAAAAGAACGTCTGCGGCTCAGATCACCTCGCCAGGCCCCCCAGTCGAAAACTCTCTGCAGTCCACTGGGACCTCTGGCCGCCGACTTGTTAAGTGAGACCCTAATCAGACCCGAGATCGAAAGCCTAGAAGAACACCTCTTCACAGACCCATTCCGATATCTGATTGCTCCTTTGACCCGGAATCGAAAACGTAGAGACGCAGAGTCTCTCCGTCCAAACCGATATCTGTCGGTGCACTGTTTCTCCTTGTTCTAAAACAGCAATCCAAACCACTAATTTCTGTAATTAGAATTTATTTTCCAAATTTGTTGTTCTATTGTTTTGGTACCCTTTAGAGATATTTTTGGTGGTTAATTTGTATGTAGACTACACACAAGTTCACATAAGACTGAAATCGAAACCTCTGTCGTCTTTTATCTTTAAAAAAAAATCTTTTAAAAATCTTTAACTTGAGGTTCTGGTCTCCAATACGTCCGAGTTGGGCTTCCCCCACAGCAGTAACACGTCAGAGAGCTCTCTGAATTTGTTCTCTTTATGTAAAGAGAAAGAATTCTCCTACCTGATTTTTCGGCGCCTGGAGCTCTCGGCCGCGCCAGACGGGCGGGTCCCCCCACCAGACTACTGGAAAAGGTTCTGGACTAGCTCGCCACTATGTTGTAGAAAATCTTTAAAGAAAGCACTTCACGAACAGATAGATTCGAATCACAGCCTTGTGCGGGATTTATTTAGCAGACATTAAAATCAGATGATACAACGCATCCAACGGTCAGAACAACTCTGAGAGACAACACCCAGTTTCTCTCTTTTTACTTTGCAGGTTGGTGTGTCATTGTTTCTGTGTTACTAAGGGTCAACGCCCTGTAATTTCCTGTTATGAAGAACACTTGATATAAGAGCACACTTGGGATTTCCCAAATCCGAGCTGTTCATATCTCAATCAAGCAGAAGTTTCCTGTAAAGAGACTGTGCCTGTTGGTCAGATTTCTGTGTGTTTATCAAAACATATTTGATGCATATTTAAACTGCTATATGTCAGATATTTTAATACATCTTCAAATTAATTCTACGACACTGACAAGCGGTCTATTCTGTAGTTTAGGTTTAAGATATTATTGTAAAAGATTGCTAAAGATGCACCATTTATCGTAGAAAGAAACTGTAAAAACAGGCATTATTGATGAAAGTAAAATGTAAAAAGGGCTTGGAGTTCAGAAGGTTAAACTATATATAGCACATGGTTTGAAGTGCAGGGCACAAGTGTATTTATAATGTGAACAACTCCATTTTGGTAAGTTAAAAGTGTTATCTAGGGGAAACAACGAGGTACAAGGGACAAAGGGGCATTTTGGGCATAATATCAATTAAAACAATCACAGTGTCCTCTCCTAATTAGTTTAAAAGCCATGTGTCCCAACAACAACTCCATTTCACTGCATAATAGTAAATGCACAATAGCGAAATAGTGTGTAATGCAGTTATGTTATGTATGCAGGTGCAGTTTCCTTGCACTTCACTGGCAAAAATCAAGCAGCATTTGACTCACTGTGAACTGAGCATTTTGGATGAAATGTCACATTGCAATGAGAGAGAGCGATAGAAGATGATGGCACTTCCAAAGGTAACAGCCTCCTCTGACCACTCACAGCCATGGAGCTCATTAAATGTTCAGGCTGGCCACTTTTGTTATCAGTTCTGTCCTCTGAGCAAAACCCTCAGGCCCAAATGGAGATTCAATTCATGCTATAAACTGGCCCCATTCACACCAAGCACATTTTTAGAAGTTCACTCAAACTCGGAAATGCTTTCTTCTTCAGCCAGCTTGATTTGAGCAGATGACAAGGAAGCCATTCCAGCTCAGGTTTGAACAAATGCTCTGCAAAAAGGCAGGCTTTCTGTGTGAAGAGTGGCTTTATTAGGATGCCGTGAAAACAAAACACAGGCGGCTATGGCTGTAAGGAGACAGCCAGCCCTAATAACAGCCTGTTATATTGAGCTGTTTCTTCATGAGTTCACTACTGCAACATCATGATACATCTCTATGGTTTTTCACAGTTTATCAAACGTGGATAAGATTTAGAAAGAGCTTATGTGAGAAAACAGCAGAAATAACACATAAAAGAGCAATGAATTAATGAGGAGAATCATGATATTTGCTTCCAGAGGAAGTAAATCATTCAGTGACATTTGTAAATATTTCTGTAGCTGGATGTTTCAATAAAATCAAATTTTTACACTCTCATTTATTGTATTTGCATTGTGCATTAGAAATCCTATGTCCTTCTAAGTGCACACTTTCTCTCTGTGCAACTGTTTAATGTGTATGTAAGATTGACATGTAGAAATAACGTGGAGTCTCAAGAGGTACAGTTACAGTAACCTGATGCTTATTTTCTATTGCATGTAGTGAATGTATTTTCTCCTGTGTGATATCTAAAGAGTCAAACTGACATCAAGTTCTGTAGCATGTACAAAAGGAGACTGGTGAACAGTAAATTCATTCACTATACAAAAGGGGCGAATGAATAGTATTTAGCGGCGGAGGTTTTAGCCTCAGGGCTTCATCATGGAGCTCTGTGAACAGACCAACAATCGCAACAAGATATGAGAGTTGTAGCTCATACAGATCATTTTGGAAAAAAACTGGCTCCCTTTTACACTAAATGTCTTGTATTCAGATAAAATCCAATTGAGATTTTATGCACTTTTGTTTACACATATAGTTATCTCTTTTCGTCAGGTTATAAATCTGATTATATCTTATAAATTCATATTTATGAACTATGAACTGTCTTTTCCTGACACTTTAATGAGATAGAACAGCTATTTTCAGTGATTAGCTGCTGTTATCACAGATGAGAGACTGAGTATTTCTGACTTGCACCTATACAATAATAATTCAGATAGGAGGAGATATATATATATATTACAAAGACAGCCCAGTTTGAGCATTAGATTCCTCGTCTTTATACTGTATTCAATTGAATGAAGGTTGCAAAGGACTTACAAATCACTGCTCTTTTATTACGTTTTCCACAGCGAAATTGCTTCAAAATAAATCATTGATTGGCGCATTGCATTCCTGAGTGCACAGCTGAATTTCATCAACCTTTAATCAAATCCCTTCTCATTCAGATGTGTGACAATGAATGATATGTGAAAGAAATAGTCACATCTCTGCGAGCTCTTGAGCCCGCAATCCATTTCCTGAAGAACTGATAAACGAGGGTCATTGTTTGAAGAAACAGATGGGTCCCCATGTGAGGCTCTTAGCCGGCTTGACCTCTCAGTGCAACATGAGAAGGAAATGGCCATATACCGAACAGATTCAGTTCCAGTGCAGACACTCTGCTATCCTGCAGAGCAGCAGAGGTAATCACTCCGCTCGGTCCTCATTATCCAACAATGCTAAATGGATTGTCGGTTGTTAAAGCACCTAACAATCACCCGGTACAGACATGGGCAGGCATGTACATTTAGAGTAATGTGGGAAGCATATTGCAGTGTATACTTCACATTGCCCCAGGTGTACCAGGCACAGCAAAATGATGCTTTATTTTTTTTTTAAAATGCATAATTTAGCTTTGTTCTGTGACACAGTAACTTTCATAATTCGCTGGTTTTGCCTTCATTTAAGACAAACAATCAAAAAAAAAATACAAATGTAAGTAGTCTGTCCTTGTTATTTATGCATCATATATTACCGGTTTGCCTGTGTTTATTTGCTTTCTCTTTTCTGTTTTAGTTCTGCTCTGTTGTTTCCCTAAAGACTTCATGTTGCCGTGTTACCTCTGCTGTGTTATTTTCATTGCCTAGTAATGAGAATGTGTCGTGTCGACACACTTTCTGATTTGAAGACAATGACAATATAAAATTATGGTGGTTCACAGAGGAAACGAAGCTGTGATGTTATGTTTTTTATAGTGTGTTTGTGTGTGTGTGTTTCTAGCTTGTGAGAAATGTAGCTGCGATGTGTTTGAAATCATTTCCTCTTTGATCCTTCAGTGTTCTGGTGCTCTGACTCACTCAGAGAGGTCGACATGGGACAGGTGCCAGTTTCATGACCCAGTAATGGCATGTGGGATCATCTGTGGGAAGGGTACGGGTGGTAAAGAAAAGAACAATCTGTGTTCAGCTGAGGGGGAATGGCTAACTCCACTATTCTGAGTAGTAACCTACTTAAAATAGTGGAGTTTTTTCAAATTGCATAAAAAATATAACTCTCTGTTGGATACAAGTATGTGATTGACACATTAATTGATGATCCTAATGAGGAGCTGTTGGGACTATAGAGACTATAATTATCTCTTTAGAATTCAAGAAGGCATTTGAATGGAAATTCATTGCTCTTACAACAATGGAAATGGTGGCTGCAGTTTTTTTTCAGACTACACAGTGTATCAGATCTTAAACCCAGGCTGGTTTTTATTGCTTTTCACTCCCTGTATGTAACATATTGTGACCCTAATCCACCTTAATATCCAAAGAATGTATATGTGATTGGATTTCATACCTTGTGATTTTTGGCCAGTGCCTGTGCAAAAGCAGGGAGTCTTTTATATAGTGAATTAGGAAGTAAGTAGAGGTCGGGGTGGCAGTTGGAAGTGCTTGTGCGTCTAACTAATGGTGGAGACTTGAGGCACCATCCCATCTTAAATCTCCTAGCAAACACTGGTTTGGACAGTGACGTTGTGTCTCTTGCCAAAAAATGGTGCCGATGCCAAAAACTGCAACGTGGTTGAGAGGTGGATGGCCAAATGGTGACGTCAATTCCACACCCAGTAATGGTCCATTGTGCAACTACGGAGTCAAAGTCCTTGTATGTGTACAGATATTAGGAAATTAAAGCTGCTTCTGATCTACATGTACAAGTCTTTATCCAGGCTTTCTTGGATCACACACAGGAGAAGTTTGCTCTGAGGGCTTTCTGCCAAAAAGCCAGAAATAGCAATCGCTGAATAGGCTTGTTTGTGGTAATGACACATTTTGACATTGTTGGAACATCGAGGAAGGATGTCCCCCTGATCGACGGGTAACATCCCAGGTGTTGGCACAACTTTTGTTTAGGAACCTTTGGAACCATCATAGTTAATCATAGTAGTCATTCAATGTCTCAAGTTTGCTGGGACGCAATACATTTTGACCAAGTGTTGTGGTAGCTTAACCCTGTCCAGAACCACAGCAGTTTTATTTGCTTCAACCATGATCTCTGCTGCCATTAACTGTATCATAATTGACATTCAGTTGAAAAAGAGAATTTTAAAAACAAAAGAAAAAAAGCTGATTGGACATAATTCTGGGTTACTTTCAGAATAAGTAAAGTTATTTCGAAATTTAAGACACTCGAAATTGTTGGTGTCATATAACTTTTTGTCTTAAGTTTTAAAGCTTTAACTTTTATATAAGAATCATGTGGACAAGACACCCCGTTGTAGTCCTGTCAAATATATATATTGGTTATAAAGAGCAACCTTTTCATGAATTTTGTCACCTCTGTTGTTCCTTTTGGGATGGGCCTGTTTGGAGGTTTTGTAAGCTACATCTCAGCCCCATTTATTTAGCCTGAAAGTGTTTCCATTGTGGCTAATCAGCACCATAGAAAATCATGCTGAATTATTTGCTAGTCAAGTTCCTGTTTACACTATAACTGTACCCACTCAAGTATTTTAATACTAAATAAAAGGCCCAAATTTGAAGATGCCAGAGTTGTAATTGCAACAAGTGTCCTTTTCCCTCAAATGGATTTATGGGTGTTTTATGCTCATTTATCTGATTCTAGCAGTGTGTATATGACATCTCAACTCATCACTCTGACTGATTCATGGCCGTAAAAGGAAGGGTTAACATTTTGGTGCAAAATGCATCAATTATGTGCTCTGTCTTTTAATTGCTTTCCTCCAGTTTCAATCTAGTTTTGGAATTCTCACACAGAGGGGAGCAGAAGGACGGGAAACCTGATTTAGAGGTTTCTGTGGTGACTTGCGAGAGACGAAGAAAGGCTTTTAAGAGCGGGAGATTGGAAGAGATTGATGAGATCACGTACACGGATGAGAGA
This sequence comes from Centropristis striata, assembly GCF_030273125.1. NCBI lineage: Eukaryota > Metazoa > Chordata > Actinopteri > Perciformes > Serranidae > Centropristis > Centropristis striata. The sequence continues at coordinate 24,209,656 of NC_081518.1, forward strand.
AATGGAGTGAGAGTCGTGAGCTTTAAAGGTAGCAGCATGCATTAAATTCATTCAGCGGGAGGCTGTTGTCGGGCGTTTCATCTGGAAACAATGAAGCTGGTCTAAATGAGGCTGCAGGCTGAGGAGGGAACCTCCTGTGATCAATAATGTGTCTGCTTGGTCTGGGCCTGGCAGGGGAGATATTTAAAGAGAAAGAAGTGCTCCCCTCCGCTGGGAGGTGTTTAATCCTCTGAGATGTAGCATCAAAGTCCAAAAGACCGTTCTATTAAGGTACGAGACACACTCACACAATGTGGAGGCCTAACATGGTTCAGGAAAAGACCTGAAAGACACCAGGATTAGTGGTGAGGAGGAGGCACAGTGGTCTGATGGGACAGGGTGTTCTTTGTTCTTGCCCTTTGCTTTCACTTTGTCCTTTCAAGCTGTTAAAAGTACACTGTTGGTTTTCTAGTGAGAAAGCATGGTTTTATATTCATTTTAAATGTCTCCCCCAAAAGACACCCTATCTTTATATGCTCCACTAATAGATATTCTTTTTATTAACACTGGATTCTATGGCTATGTGTAATGTCGTCATGGACACACAGAGAGTTATTTTCCAGCTCTGATGCTCTGCAGAGCTGTGTTTCCTGTTTTAGCTTATTGTTCTGTGTGTATGGCACACCATCCCTGTTTCCAGTAATAGAAGGCAGCTTTTATCAGAAAACTTTCTCATAAAACCACAGTATGAGAAAGGAAAAAGCTTGTGAAGATAGTGGAATATCAGCTAAAGCACCAGATATTTTTCTCAGACCAAACTGGAGCTAAAAGGAGAGGAGATGTATCTCCTTGTAGAAAAACATGACTTTAAGGATCTACTGACAGGGTTCACTTGGGGTGGGTGGGTCCAACACACACAAGACTTTGACCCACGAGACCAACAACGGAAATAGAGCAAAAGTAGACGATAGTAACATAGGTTAACTATTGTGCATCACGCTTTATGTCATCAACAAAACTACCTCACTTGTGATAGTGACGCCAGCTATGTAACTACCTCACTTCCCAGCAGCTACATGCGTTTATTCAACTTTTTAAACTATTTTTTTGTTTTGATCGGCAACATGCCACCACACCTCAGCATAATGCTCAAGTGATTACTTATTGCTCAATGTTGCCCGAAAAAGTGCTTTCAGTTTTTCTGCTGCATCTACCTGGAACATCTTACCTACGCACACTCAAACTCAACACAATTATTACTATGGGCCAGTTTAAAACTATGATAACCAATTACTCCACTTTTGACTGTAACTGTGTTTAATGTTTTTCAATAATTTTCAATGTTGTCCTGCCTTTTGTTGTTTCATTATTTTTTTCTGTGCTCTCGACATCATTGTAAATGAGGGCTTGCCCTCAATGGTTCCTTGAGATATAGATAAAGGATAAATGGAAAAATTAACACCTGATCAGGATCAGAGCAAATAGATATTATAGAATCAACCATATGACGCAGTAACCGAGTCCACAGGGAATATTTGAGTTTCATTTGACCTAACCTCACCCAGGTGCCTGCAGCTAAAATACTGTAAAGGAGGTAAAAAAACAAACAAAAAAAAAACAAATCTGTAGTTCTGGGCTGGACAAACTTGTTTTACTACACACAATAAGACAGAAAAAAAGAAATAGGAATAAGAAGCCAAGTGGGTCTCATAAGAGTTTTCCTCTTATCCTCTGATGCTTCACCCTTATTACTACCTCTCCTCCCATCACCAGAGGCTGAAACTGGGTTTTTCACTCCAGGTTTTTGTTGTACAACACTCGAGGATGAAGCATTGGTATCTGAGCAGCCCTGTGTATTCTCATAATATCTGACCTGGGGCTTTCTTTGTGGGAGAGCATGTTCCAACTCGCTGAAAAAGACTTGTAGCTGTGTTATTTTCCTGTGCCGGGAGGAAGAGGGATTTAGCTCAGGAACCATACTATACTTGTGTTATTTATTTTATTTTATTTTAGTCTTCTTCTGCTCCAGTCTGATGTGTGTGGCCATTCATACGCTCACACACATGCAAACAAACACACGCCTTGAAATCCCCAAATCCCGTTTGTGTGACTGTGTTGCTGCCAAGTTCCAGCCACCTTCCCTCCCACAGCTGCTTGCCTGAATCTGCTGCTGTCATCATCACCTACTGATAACGTATGCTGTGCTACACACACACATGCAATCAAACGGACACAAAGGAGGCTGATAAACACACAACATCAGCCTCATCTTCCATGAGAGTAGCGTGATGTTTGCCTCTGCAGCAGGAGCTGGTGCACATCTGACAGCCTCCTCAGCCGCCCTGCCTCTTCCCCCAGCTCCGCCACTCCTCAGTGGCTCTATAAGATATTTATAAGCATTTTGATAGTTTTCTTCCACTCTCTATCATCCGAGGTGAATGCTGTCATGTTGGATTACTCCAACAGCCATGCCGGCTCTTTCCTGCTATTCACCGAAGGCACCGGCACACCGTCATGCTTCTGTTTAGACCCACATAGGGTTCGTTCTGAATTATTAATCGCATTCATGTCATTAGGCAGCTCACACAGCCTCCCCAGCCAAGGAACCCCTAGCACGACTTGGAATGGAAACAGCAAGGTTCTGATTAGATTCTCAGCAGATGTAGCTTAAGCCCTCTGCTGCACTGCAGTAATTAATTAATTAATTAATTTAAAAAAACAACTTGTTAAAAATGCAGGTTTAAAACAACATCAATGCTTACAGTATTGCACACATAAACACATCATGTAAGATATAACATGGTTAATTTTGTATTAATCTTAGTTCATCCTCTTGAAGTTTATTTGTTGAGTTATGACCACTGATAAAATAAATTATCTGCCAAAAAGACTCCATTCATAGAAATGTGTAGATATAATTTGAGGCTATACATTAAAGTAGAACTACAGCAGCAATAATGTTAATGCTTACAGTGTAGCAAAGCTGTAATCAAAGCAATTTCTCTAGCCATATTATCCAAGTTTACATTATAGCAGCAGTGCAACTATAGCAGTAACAGTTACTACATATACATTGTTTAACCTTTATTCATCTGGCAGATCCTTTTTACCAATGTGTTTTACTAATGAGGTCCAATCCAAGGTACAGATGAAGAAGATGCCTTAGCATCTGTGCTTAGAGTGTTTCAGTACTGGAAACATAGCAGGTGAACTCAAACTGGGAGCAGATTTTGAGATTATTAAGCTACAGATACCACACATATTTCGGTCTAAAGTGCATAGTGCAAGTGAATTTAGTGCATGTTCAGCTCCACTTTTGCTAGTACATAATGCACTGCACCTGGTGCTTTGCTGTTCTACTGTATTGCTGGAGAAGCGAGCAGTTTTCTGCTATAAGAAATGAATCTGCTCGTGTGCAAAGTGAAAGCACAGGGCATTGGGACAGCTGGCATTCAATCTCCAAATCATCTGACAGGACATTACACGTCTGTCACAGCGTCAGTATTGCTGGGTGACAGGTATATAGTCCTCGGCTGGTGGACCCTCTAGTCATGCTGAGTCAAATTGTTTCAGGCTCTGGACTTTTTTTTCCTTTCTAGGCCAGGCTCAGGTCAAACTCGGGCTCCTTTAACCCCAGCAGAAATTATAAGTGCCGTTTTATGTCATTTTATCTGAGTAATGCATCCTTTAAATAGCAGGAAGATACTGTGCAACAGACTTTGGACCAATTTCTTGTTGGTCAATGGTGCAATCACTTTTTGCTGCCTCAAGAGAGGATTTAACCAACAGAATGCCTGATCAATATGCTAATGGTTTCTGATTGCAATACATAGGCACTGGTCATGAGAGTAAAAACCGCATCACAAAACTAGCAATGACAGTTGCACTGCACTTTGAAGAGATTTTGAAGATAATATACTTGATGGTAGACTGTGCATTCCTGTAACAAATATGAAGTGACAGGATTCAGCAACAGTCTTGCTAATTAACCTTGCACTTTGCATGCAATAGGCAAAAAAATTAGGGATAACTACAGGTTGATGAGATGGTTGAGGTGAGGGCAACATGGACGGTAAGCTCAGCAGAGAAAGCTGCAGGAGAGAGAACAAAAAATATAAGAGTGATGTGAACTTCAGGTGAACTGCAGCTCTGGATTTAAACTGATGTACTTTATAAAAAGTGTTTTTTGATTAGAAGTGGATTAAACGACTTACAGATTTTCTTATGCGAGTGGCTCTGAGCCGGCAGTCTGTTGAAAAATAACAAAAGTTTGTTTGCTGAGCTGAACACTTGTGCGTTGTGAGTTCATTAATGTAACTGCTCATGTGCAAACGCAACTGCATGCAGCCAGCTTGCTGCTTTTCCCCTGTTCCTGTGACTCCCTCTCACACAGACACACACACACACACACACACACACTCACAGCTCTGGTGCAGATAGAAAATGGGTTTTGCCAGTGACAATAAGAGATGAATGGAGAAGTGCTCAGAGTAAATGAGGTGATTTCCATGATGAAATAGAGCGATAAAAAGGCAGAGGAGAGATCGCTTTTCCTCTCCCCTTCTCTCTCTCCGCCTCTCCTCCGCTTTGTTGGCCGCCTATTCATCATGACATCATAGTGATGGAGAACACACACACACACACACACACACACACACACACACACACGATGGAGGGGAAACAGACCACTGAACTGAAATCATCCAGAGAAAAGCAGGTTTAAGTTCTATGCCTAAATCTGCCTGATACTGTATCCCACCCGTAGGTGACCTTGAAGTGAAGAGGGTGATGTCACTCTGGAGTGTTGAGCAGCAACCCAGTGTGTCGGCCTGCATGGATAAGAGCTGCCTCTGATCTCCTGAGGATTGAAATAAGCCAGAGAGGAATTATTTAGTGGACAAAGGCAGGAGCAAGGGCAAAGCCGGGAGTACTGATGTAAATTTACTGTACCTGTATGGAAGTCGTCTTTGCCCTGCGAGGTGAGGGTGGGTCGATCCGTCTCACGTTTGGTCCAAGATATCTCAATGACAGATGGTCAGATAACCGTGAAATTTGGTCTCGATATTTATTGTGCATGGAGGATTAGGATTTTTGATGCTGTAGGATGAAAACGAATTCCAGATTGCAGAAGAAGATGACCATAATAGACCTCAGAGCATAAATCCTATGTTCTAAAAATTCCAATGTACCTGTACAAATGGCAATTAACTCTATTGTATTGTGTTGTGTTGATGCCTCCACTTTGTAGCCAACTCCAGACCAAAACAGGTCATTTCAAGACATTGCCTCAAATTTGATAACTTATCGTGCATTTTCAACAAATAATCAAACCATCACTTTGTAGTTATATTTATGGTCTCCAGAGGCTGATCCCTATTGATTATATTGATCCCACCGCATGTCCATCTCTCCAGAATAATCCAGTCGATTTTTAATGTTTCCATGACCTTTTCTGTAATGCCATCTCGCAGTCCAACTGATGTAATCCTCGTGGCAACAAGATTCTTCCCATTAGCAAAATCATCTGTATGTTGTTCGATCTGTGCAACACTTTTCAGGTTCTGAACTCGATGGACTTTATAATGTTAGCAATTTTTTTTAAAGTAGAGTTTCATTATCCCACACCATCTGACCCCATGGGTTTACTTCCAGAGTGCTTTACCATTGTTCCAGTGCGACCCTCTACATCATTTTGTCAGTAAATGCAGCTGTTTATTTCTGTTGCCCAGGAATAAGATTGGCTCCCAGATTGATTTATGCGGGAAAAACAGAGAACAATGTACAATGTAGTCAGATGGGCCCATGTGATTACAACTGAAGGGAGTAGGACCCTCAATATGGTGGTAATAACTACATGAGAGCCACTCTTGCATAGGGGTGCAAAGGGGTGGAAAAAGCCTGGTAGATTTCAAGAAACTTTCCATGGGAAGTTAAGCTCCCCCATAAAAAAAGTCCCATTCAAAATGTTAAATGGAAAAAAAAATGAAAGGAGCCCCTCTCTCTCAAACTAAATGTAAACTTTGAATTGAACAAGTAATGGAGGAATGCACAGTGGATGTAGGGGGTGTGACCTTCATAGGGGCCGTGGCCTCAGCAGACCTGCAGTAAGCAGTGTGCTATGTGCTTGTAATTGAGGAACAGCAGATATTCAAGTGTACATGCATGAAATCTGGTTGTTTTAGTCAAGACTGCTAAGATATATTCCCCACAACTATATTTCAGTTCCTTATTAAGGGCCAACCTTCCCAGAGTTCCCAAATTCCCAGTTTATTCCTATAAATTCCCATGGAAATTCCAACTTTGAAAATTCCCGGAAGTTTGCAACCCTACTCTTGCACATCACTTCCAGGAAAAACATATTGTTTGTATTGACTTTGTACCTAGTTATTTAGATTTCCAGTGGTGAGATAGATTACTCTCAGATTGCACTTGTACTGCCGTTTCTTAGTCTGTTCCTGATTATAGAAAAATATTCACATTTCTAACTCAAACTCGCCTGCATTTGTGCTGAAATTCCAGTATGGAAATGCCGTCAGTGTAATTCTTCTTTAGGCTCGTACACTTTCATCAGTAGCAGCACTGTGGGAGTACTATATAAACTACTGAGCTCAATGTATAGTTGTCATTTGATGAAAGTTTCATATGTGAATGTATCCCAGTAGCAGTTGTTGAAGCTGAAGGATGGTAGAAAGTGTCTGAAGAAACAAGTTGCTTGAGGGTATACCAGAGACTTTAGTCATTTAAACTGCAAGTCTTTATTCTGACAAGCAACACTGGCTGTGATTAGGAGCGTTTGGCAGGTTTCTGGTGATGGATGTCAGAACGCTGTCCCACTATTTCTCTGATCAAGCACAACTTGGGGAGGAGATACCAGTGTCATGTAGAAGTTTTTAATTTAACAGCCTGTGTTTTACCTGCAGGTTATTTGCCCCAAAGGGATCATTTGTATGAATTTTTAACGGCGGAGTGATGTGATAGCCTTCTCTCCAGCTGTGCTGCGTGTTGATAAACATCATGTTCAGCCTACAGAGTTAGTGCTCTCCTTCAGGAGTGTGGCTGGCGACATTACATCAATCTCTATAGAGGATTTAATTAAAATGAGAAAGTCTGGGTTCGGATTCGGGAGGAAGAAAATATTATAAAGTAAATGATATTGCTGTTTTGGCTGTTTATAACCTTAAACATCACCAGCTTGACAGATTAAGGGAAGTCCAGGTGTGACCTGTGTCACTACTAAAGCTGAACATAGCAGCAGTAAATAAAATTACTTATTACTTTTAGATGCTAAAAAGATTGAAAAAGTCTCGCTGTGGGAGCTCAACAACCTGCAACTTCAGGATTCACTCGCAAATGATGGAAAATAAATCTTTGATAATAGACTTTGATAACAGTGACATATCAAATTATAAACTACATTTTGACAGCACATATAAAAACATTGTTGATGAGCAATCAACATACCCCTTGTCTCTTTAGTACCCTCCTTAAATTTCTGTGTCACTTTGGGCATTCCTCTATTAACACAGAGCCATTTCTGTAGTTTTTAGGGAGGGACAGGGGATAATCAAGGGGAGATAGTAGGTCAAAAGCAACTGCTAGCTGTGGATCTGAAGATTAATTTGAGATGAAGCTCACTGTCAGTCAATTTTCATATATATTTTGTTTGGTTAGGAGGTTGCAAAGGGATGGAAAATTCCCATTGGAAGTTAAGCTAGGAAAATTTGGAAATTTTCAAAATAAAAAAACATAACATTTCAACAGATTTATTTGTAAGAACAACTTTACCAAGTTGTAATTATTTAATCGAACAATCAATTATTTAACTGAAAAACAAAAACATGATGCTCAAATATATTTTCCCAAACTATATTTAAGTTCCCTGTTAAGGGCCAACCTTCAATTTTATAATTCCCTGTTTATTCCCATTTGTTCTCATAAGTTCTCATTTAAGTTTCCAACTTTGAAATTTCCTGGAATTTTGCAACCCGAGTCGGGAGCCTATTCTTTTTGAAAGTTTAGAGAGTAAAGGGGCTTAGAGAATTATGATTGGAGAATATGATGTTCCCACTGGTGTCCACAGAACCCATTTTCATTCAAATATCTTAAGTTCAGAGGTCAAGTGCCAAAATTTTGGGAGTTGAGTTTAAACAACTACAGTCTCTGAACGACAAAAAGTCAACCAGAAGTGCAGGTCTCAGAAGGGTAAAATCAAGAAGAGTTTGTTTTATTATATCAGGTGCTGTAGCTGATGCTTATTTGTCCTGAAAGGAGTGGTAACCCCACTTTTTCATAGATATCGATCAAAGGCACCCTCAGACTGAAACTGCTGGTGGTACAGTGGCCAGACCACACGTGACATCAGGGCTTTCGCTCTTTATTTATTTTCAGCAACTCAAAGTTAATTTAAGTTTATGAGCTGGCAATAAATGTAAGATGGTACAAGCTAATCATTGCATTATGTGGAGTAAAAACTAGCAGAAAGGGTCAGTTCTGCTGCTGCAGGCTCTCTCTCACTCTCTCCTTCCTCTCCGTCTCATTCCATGTCCCCTTCTCTCTCTCCTTTCCTCCTGCTGTTCATGCAACACAACTTCCTTCCCTTAATATTGAAAGAGAGTTGTCAACTCCTATCATTAATCTCTGTCTGCCCCCACTGAGCCCAATGCCCTTGTGGGAAGGTCTTACACATGCAGACACGCACTCTTGTGCACAAACACACACACACATATGCACTTTTTTCATACACTCCCCCACCAGTCCCACGCCCCCAGGTAAAGTCCCACAGTGTACAACTTGTGGAACATGAAAAAAAGATGAGGGAAATGGCTGACCTGGCGCTCGCCTGAGTGCACCCTCCCTGTATTGCCCTGCCCTGCCCAGAGACAACCCCTCCCATCGGGGGCGACAAGAGTTCAGTGCTGGGGCTGAGGGCAGAGGACAGAAAAAGACTGAAGCAGCTTAAAGAATAGAGTTTACAGCCAGCGAGTCAGAGAAACAACAGCAGGGACGAGACTAAATAAAACAATTCACAATGTCCAAAAAAAAGTATTATATGAGCACTATAACTTAATCTCTTGAACCCTGATTCTACTTTTACTGTTTGTGCAGCAGTTGTCTGTTTAGTTCTGAAAGTTGTTCAGTTACAACTTGAGTCCGCACTTGGATCTAGAGACCTGAATTTGTGCACACTTTTATTGCATATGTTTTTAATGATATTGCCATTTATAATCATGCCGGGGCAATTAATGTGACAGGGATCTACTGTAGAAGTTTATCCTGCAACCTTCAACTTGGCCATATTTAAAGACAGCCCAAGGTTGGACGACTTGAAAGCCATTCGTTTCGTGTGAATGTCACCTCTCACGGTGGAGGAACAATTGGCACATTATTTGTGTCCGCAAAATGTCATCTGCTTCTCAGAGTTTGTCCTCATTTCGCAAAATCTAGTGAGACCATTTTGTCCCTGCCAGGGCTGATACCTGCTGTTTCACTCACACACAGTAAATGATAGCTGACTATATAAAGGCTGTCGCTGCCGATTGAGAGCAAATTTGTTTCCAGACACACATGCAGCCAGTCACCATTCTGCCATCACTGGCATTTAATTGCACTTGATATTTAAGCGCTGGAGCAGATCACATTACAAGTGGCTCTTCCTCCTGTTTGTGCTGGCGGCGTATTCCATTATATGCTCCTCATTTCCCTAGCTGTCCTTCAGACTGCGTTGAATGTCAGCTGCTCGGGGCATCGGGATTCTGTATCAATTATAAGAGTTGAGGCGGCTACAGTGAATCAGGAGCTGATAGCATCAGTGCAGGCGGGGAAGAGAAGGGGGGGGGGGAGGGGGGGGGGTGAGCTCGGTGCAGGTAGATAGAGCCATGGCTGGTGGAAGGACACAGGTAGATGAGCTGAGGCAGACTGCAAGTCACCTCAGGAAAAACTAGAAGAGATATTGGAGATTTAGAAGGAGAAGTTAATGAGAAATTTAATACAGAGAGTAGAAGGCGTTGTTACTGTTATACAGAAATTAGGTGCACAGTTGGTATTCATTTCTAGCTGTCACATACCAATTATTATTTTATTTAAAGACTATATTGGTGCTTTAGCTCATTGGCAACCATCATTCTAAAAAAAAAAAAAAAAAAATACCTTCCTGCCCTCCAGTATGTCAGAAAGCTTTTCAATCGTAGTAAAAGTTTCAGGCTCTAACTTACATCAAGGCACACAATGCAGCACATCTCCCTTTCCATTCCACTGGGAGATGAACCAGTTGTCTAAGTCAGGTTACACAAAAAACAACAACAAAAAAAATCACCTGTGATTAACTAAAAGACTAAACACAACCCATCTGCTCCTTGCACCTTACTTTGACAACAAGATCTCCAACCTAAACGACACAACAGGTCATGTGTCAGTACCACCCATGACAACACGTATGTATGTTTCGCAGCTCGCGGTTGGCGCATTCCAAATATAGCACACACGTCATCATACAGACACGTCCTGTTCGTGGTTGTAAAAAAATCTGCAGTTTCTGTGGATTTGTGTTGTAAAACCACCCACATAGGTTTAGGGCAAAAAACTTCCGGGTAAGACGATATAAAAGACAGTTCAAACACTAAATAAACCAATGTAAATGCCGGAAATTAAGTTTTTAGTCATGTTAGTCACGTTAGTCACGAGTCACGTAACTACCGCGAGTTACATTGTTTACATACCGTATTTCCTCAATTCAAAGCCCGGCCCCTATTAATGACCGGCCTCATTTAGTAACCGGGTGTGAAAAAATTTTTTAGTAAATAAAAGCCGGCCTCTTTTGCCGGGTGTCTTACCGCTGTTATGTCAAAGTCTGTTCCCCCATCGATATGTGTCCCCCTTACCTTAACCTGCACTAACCTGACCCCTGACCCCAACCAGTCCTCCTTTAAGTTGCTTAACATGACCCCAAGTTTACCTTAACCCCAAACAGGTCTCTCTACAAGGCCTAACCTTAAACTTAAATCCTAACTCCAACCGCGGAGGTGATGCTACGGAGAACACCATTCAGGAAACATCATTTGACGGGAAACAGATTTTGACACAACACCTGTATTTTGAAGTTTTTCGCCACACGAGTTAGTACTGTAGGTAAATATGGTTGTTCCTCCCGCTGTCCTAGTCATTCTCTGTAAAGTTGAGCCGTTTACGCACGTTCTTCTGGGCTTTTTAGTAGTTTAGACATTTTAAGCATTAGACTGCTTAAAATGAACATTCAGCGTGCTGTTCATTGTTTGTTTACATCCGAGTACTTCCAATATGGCCGACATCCGGGTAACTGGCTACAATGCGCTGTGTATAACACTCTAAAAAGTGCTGGTCAGAGCTGCTCTGATTTTCTTATTTTAATAAAAGCCTCCTTCAAATAATAGCCTGCCCCTATTATTAGCCGGGTCCCAAACTGATTTTTTCTTAATAGAAATGAGATTCACGTAACAAAAGTAAAAAAAATGCTTACTTTTGTTTTCACACATGACACGAACCCAGCTGTCCTGGGGGAAAGTCTGCCAGTTTGTGCACACAACCTACAATACTGTACAAACGTTTTAGGCAGCTTAAAAAAATGCTGTAAAAAAAGAATGCTTACAAAAATAGAAATGTTAATAGTATATTTTTAACAATTAACAAAATGCAAAGTGAGTGAATAGAAGAAAAATCTAAATCAAATCAATATTTGGTATGACCATCCTTTGCCTTCAAACCAGCATTGATTCTTCTAGGCATTTTTTTCCCACCTGCCTAAGACTTTTGCACAGTGCTGTATAGTGACACTTTGGAGGAGAGAAGAGGCTGGCCCTGATTTAAATAGCAAAACTGGAGTTGGACACAACCTACGCCATGCACTTTAGACCACAAGCTATAGATTGTTTCAATAGAGCCCCAGTTGCCTGTATTTTCTTGTCAAAGTTAGGTTAAGAAGGCAGGGATGATTTCAAGGAGGGTCAAAACGTTCCTTTCCTGCCATGTTTTTCTCCAGTTAAATTTGTAGCCGCTGTACCTTCCTCCTCCCATAACTGCTAGTTTTCCACTGGTTGTGCATTTTGGGTCAAGTTCAGTAAAGTGAAACCTGGCAGAAAATCTGTGTAAAGTATGCCACTGTGGTTCACATCATTGCCCGAGAAAACACCACTCTGTGCTTTGGAAATAATGGCTCTGCTCTTCGCGGTCAAACTTGAGATTTTGGTGTGAAAGTCCTGTCAGCAAATGGTTATGGATGTTTTACTGTGATGGATTTCATGTCACTGCGAGTTGACTTTAATAAAAAGCTTTTTTAATAGTTGTTTTAGTTATAGTTCTAGCAGTGTGGAGGTGGCATAGCTTTTATTTTGAGTCATATACGAAGAGTGAACTATTTTCTGTCTGAAACAATAAAATTAACAGTTGGGGTTCCTGGGAGAGAATTGCATGGTCTGCCAAATACATTGCCATTTCAGATTGGAACTGGAGAGGTCAGCCCCACTGAAAGTGAGGGAGAACAAATCTTTTTTGTCTTTACGGAGTAGAGGGTTCAAGGTTTTTCCTCAACCAAACAAACCAAACAATCAAACTGCAGGAACCATCCTTTGAGCAAATATTTGAAAAGTTGATGGACAACCTCCATCACCTCACATTTATTCAAGAGAAAATTGTGGAGATTCTTCTGCATAAAAAATAATCTGAGAGGGACCAAAGTTAATCAGTAACAACATAACAAGGTGGATTGATGAGTGGAATAACTGCAATAAGGAACTGGGAAATGGGGAATTTGCATAATGATAAAGAGTCATTGTTCGAGTTGGAGTGAAATGAAAGTTTAAGTGAAGGAAACATTTCTGAAATGAAACCTTTGAAGTCAAATTAGAGTGTAAAGTGACATTTTTTAAGAACACGTCAAATTTAATTTTAACTTTTACACCCAGCATCATGAAAAAAAAACAGTGACATGACAGTTAATGAAAATCCTTAAAAAAAAATAATTAACAGCTTTCTTTCTCAGAGTTAATGTGAGTGAAACGACCCGCAGGAGGAGAAGCTGTTACTTTTTACTTCTCTTGAGGGGAAAAAAATACAAGACAGCTCCTTCCTGATGGATCATAAGGGGACACTAGTAAAATACAATGAATGCTAAAGTGAGTGATGATTTAAAAAAATAAATAAAGATGTGTTTTCACTTCAGTGAATTCAAAGAATGGTGCGCTGTAGCGTGTATGACTGGCGAGAGAGATTAAGTTTTAGATTTAAGTGGCTATTGACTTTTTTCCCTGTAAGTATGTGGGCATTTTGATTGATAATTATATTGTGATTTTGGTATTTACACCTATATATTATTATTGATTTCTATTTTGTTCAGCCTGTATTTTTTATTTTTCTATTTCCCTTCATCTCCCCAGGATTTATGGGATGTATTGTACATATTGTGTGTGTGTCTAGTATTTGTGCTGCCTTCTAAAATCCCTGCAGGTCATTGAAAATAAATAGGATATCACCAAACTGGTCTTTTCCCAATCTCTATCAGTATGTTTTCTTGGCTTAACCTAACCTCATACTGGACAAAGGCCTCCAGTGTCCAAGTCCTTTGTAAACCCACCACCTCCTTAAAATTTGTATTGTGGTGGAAAATCTTAAGAGACAACGAGAGTTTCTTAGAAAGACAGCCCTGTGTGGGATTTAATGACAAGTCTCAGAAAACAGATAAAATATTCAAGACAGGTCCTTGGTTCGAACAGCAACTGCACAGTTTTCCTATATTTGTTGCTTTAAACCTAATGTTCGTGCGTAAGGTCTCATGCTTTCCTGTTATTGTTCTCAAATAGTGCAGTGGGAATTCCTAACTCAGAGCTGTTAATATCTTAATCAAGGAGGAGTTTCCTGTAAAGAGACTGACATATTTATGTGCGTTTGTCAACCCAAGTTGATGCATTTTTAAATTGCTATATGTCTGATATTTTAATACATCTTCAAATTAATTCCACGACAGTATCAGGTACAAATATGTGTAGCCTGGGAGCATTGTTGCAAATGAACATAACCCAGGTAGTAATTATTATTATTATGTTTCTTCCAAAACGTATAATGCAAAAAGGGATTTTTGGAGATGCGGTTGAACTGAGAATCCTATAACAACTCTTTATTGTGAAAATTGATGCAACAAGAGCACTTTCCAAATGCATTTACTCAGGAAAAACTTGAGAAAATTTGTTTTTTTTTAAGATAAAACCTATTTAGGGTGCACCAAGTCTTTTTGCATCAACTTGATGCAAAGTTTTTTTGCCATTAACTCCAGAACCTCATCAAGTTATATCTATTTGAACTAGAGATAGAAGTAAAATTGAAATAAACTGCAGTCACATGTAATGCAGCACCTGAGATATGACAGAGGTAAAATTGTCAAATCAATCATCTTTAATATTGAAAAAAACACCCTGTGTCTAAAATAATGAGCAGTTATGATGGACTGAGCACTTTGATGCGACTGTCTGCATCTGTTAAACAACATGTTGTTCCTATACACGGGTCACCAGTGGATTCTGATGCACCAACTTCCCAGGACTGATTATGATGCATCTTTCGCTCTGTAGTTTTGGAAGTGGGCTGTCTTGCAGCTGGCAGAGCAGATGACAAGTGCGGGTGTTGTCAGAAACAGATGTGGCGCCTCCTGCATGGCTGATGTATTACCAAAGTTAGTTGTCAACGCCTTGTCTTAAAGGAAGTCCTGCAGAATGGAGAAACAGGAGTGAATATGTGTTTGATGCACTTGTCAGAAAGACAAGAGATGCTCTTATTTGGCAGATTTGTAGTGCAATTGGAAGATGGAAGAATCTGTGTGCAGAAGAGGCCAAGGGTTGGCTAGAGTTTGTGTGTGAGATTCATTTGAGGATTGGATGTTGAGGAAAATCCCTCCAAACTGCTCATTTTGGGTGGTCATCGCTTTTGGTTCTCGAAATGGATAGTTGTATGGATTTGGATTAAGATTAGATTTTGGATTAAGTTGGGATGAAGGTTAAAAATAGCTCTGGCTGTTTTGCACCCATCTCCCATGCTATATTGACCCGAACAAAATTGAGATATTTCCTTCAATGCATGAACTCCTTTTTGCGTCCTTACTGACTCTGGAAGCAGCTTTGCATTTTACTTGTTTTTGCATGATTCTGGCCAGATATTATCTGAAGGTATGTTTACAGGGACAATAATAAGTGATCAATATGACTGTGAATGTGTTACCCAGTAAGCATTTACTGGGTGATATTCAGGCCAAAAGCCTTTAGATATCTAGGTCAACACTGGGATAAATGTGGTAAATATAAAAATAGCAAATTAAACAGATACAAATATAGAAATATAAACAGGACAAATATAGAAGGCAAACACATTAATAAGACCACTAAAACACCTTGAGGCTAAAGTAAAACAATCAGTACACAATGACACAATGGAATAGAGGCAATTTCACAGACATATATTTATTAAATGTCCATAAACACAGATAATCTCATTTTATTGCAATTATTATTGGTTGCATTACAAGATAAAATGTCTTGCTTGTAAATACATTTCAACGCATTTTGCAACAAAGACAGTAAATATTTTTTGATGATGGGTTCTTACCCTCCTTCCCTTTACTATTATTCAGTTGTTTTGTTGAGCTGATTTCAGGCTGCATCAACTGGTGCTATTGGCCATTTAATAAATGGTGGAGGTAGTATCTATACCCAATATTCAAACTATGATTAAAATAAACGATCCAAGACACCCTACTCTAAATATTGCCTTATTTACAAGTGAATGCAAAGGGACTCCACTTATTGTTGGTGTTGGTTTAGGGTTTAGTTTTAAGATAATGATTCAGTCCCGTCTCCAGCAAAGAAGATTGGCATTTTACATTCCTGCCAGCCACATACACAAACGTATTAGTCCCATAATGGGGAAATTCCAACTCTGCATTTAACCCATCGTCCTGGGATTTAAACTGGCGACCATCCAGTTACAAGTTTTGAGAAATTTACAGAAATGTCAAATACCAACTTCTGTTTTGGTGACTAGGTTGTACAATTAAGATTTGAAGTGATGGTTAGGCTGACATGTTGTATTGAGTCAGAGTTGAGGATTAGGATACCAATGGATCGATTCTATTGTCCCAAGAGGAGGATTTTCTTTCCAGAGTGTGTATTATGTGTGCCCCCAGAACACAAATATAAGGAGCACAGACTGTGTTGTTTCCCGCAAGTATCGTAATACCAACGTGTGTTCAGATGACCCGAGCACATGTGTGTGTGTGTTTGTGCTCATGTTGGAACATGAGAGACGCTCAGCTGCCGTTCGTCTGGAGGATTCGACCTCTCCTCCTTCTCCTCTGTCCTCCAGCTGCTCTCTGCTGTCACAGGGAACCTGAGGGGCTGGCCTTAATTACGGCGAAGAGGTTGACTGTGACACTGACGCAGGACGTGGCTGTGGCATCTCCAGGCCGGGGCCGAACAGGGGCGCGCCTCGCTCCCTGTTGCCGCATCCGGAGACAATGAGAGATACTGCAGACCATCTGCTTCCGCTGCCCTCCCAACAGTCCCCGGCTCAGGGACAAATAACCCTGTGTGTGTGTGTGTGTGTGTATGTATGTGTGTGAAAGCTGCTTCTTCCAGCCTTCTCCTCAGCTACTCCACTGTCACTTTGCTGTTTCTCCCGCTGGGCCCCATGCTGACACATCTACCTTTCAGGAAAATGGGGCACAGCAGCAGCGGGGCATGTAAAAACATTTACAAACTCAATTAAAAATGGAGGAGTCTGTGAAAAATCCTCAGGAAATAAAAGACCCTCAAGTCTCAATTAACAAAATGTATTTTTAGTTTTACACAAAACCAAAACATAGCAGGCTCGATGACCTGAAGTAAGTAGCTAATAAGCCGGATGTTATCATTGAAATTGCACTTAGTATTAAAAGTTTGTACACAGTATCTGCTCAGAGTCTGCAAAACTGTATCTGTGAATAAAAAAATGTTGCTTAGTAATATAAAATATAATTAAACTGAAGTTGTATCTTGTTATTAACTAATTATGGTTTATGATCATGACACAGTTGTTGTCTATTCAATTAAACAGTGATTACTTAATTGTCTAATTCTTTCCTCAAATAATGAAATAATAGATGAAATCTACAAAATATGGTAATGATAAAATCTTACATTCTACTACTTTCTAATATTCTACTACTACTACTACTACTTTCTAATACTAATCTACATTCTCCCTTTATCTTTATTGATTAAATATTGATGCTACCACAGAAGTAGCTACATTTAAAAAGTAACAGACTTGTAGAACTTTAAATGGAAAAAAAAGTGTTTTTCCCATGAGATTCACATTTTAGTGGCTTTCCTGGTGAACTGACAAGCTCTCAGGCTGTCACACTATCAAAGACATTTAAAATGTGTCTTGAACATTTCCAACAGCAACAAGGGGACATAAACATGTCAGAGCAGACAGTTTGTACTCAGTATTTCATTTCAAAGAAAGAAAGCAACATATCAATTCTGCTTTTGGTCACCGGGTGAATGAAAGTTCAGTATTCACTCATTCATGAGTGTTCAATGTACTTGAGTACTTTTTGGCTTTTTAGGTGTCAGTATTTTACTACAATGTGCTACTATGACAAGTGGCTCACGACAGCTGCCAAGCAAGTGTGTATGGTAATGGTTATAACTTGACAATAATGTTTAAAACCTTCAAAATTATTTTCAGTGTGATTGTTTTGACCATGGATAACATTGTTGGGTTATAAAAGTAAATTCACCACATAATGTGAGCTACATTTGCTGTATTTGTCCACTATTGTAGTGGCAAGTTAGGAAGTTACCATGGCAAAGTTAGCAGACCCAACTTCTGGTTATTTCATTAGACTGAAATGGCATAACTTTTTAATAATCATGTAAATGTAACATAATAAAACTTGAATACTGTAGCTATTTTAGTTGTGTTTCTTATTTGAAAATCTTTTTAGCAGGTACTTGAGTAATATATAATGATTTAATACGACTACTTCAATCTATCCATTATCGTTTAAATTACTTATAATGCCCATCCCTACTTTTTATTTTTGCCTTCACCAGAAAATATCAGACTATTCTGCAAATAAATGCTGCATTATTTTCACCGGCTGACTTTGTTTGTGGGTATGTGGAGTAGAATCAGTTTATTAGAGCTGTTTTTTGAAAGCTGAAAACAGCAGACTGCTCCTGTTAACAGGTTGATGAGAAGACATGACAAAAAAATGAAATCAGTGAGCTGAGGGGGCCGACAGTCATGGGACAGTGGCATTTTTTTTATGGGTTTGTAACAAAAGTGACCCCTTACATCACACCCATATTCCAGCATAGTCATTTAATCCATTATTCACATAAAAATGTTTAAAACAAATTATTAAAGCAGCTTTCAATCTTAGTCAAGTCATATTCACTTTGTTGGTGGTTTAATACTTAAAAATCAAGTTCATCTTTCATGTGTTTTATATTTTAACAACCACTTGAAACTGCAGATTTTAGTTTAAGTGAGTGAAAAAAGTGATTTGAATTCTTCCCCACACTTCAAATCAAAGCAGTCGATCTGAAATGGATGCATCAAATGTAGTTTTTCTTCACAACAGTAAAAAAAAAGCCTGAATTTTCAACATCTACTGCCAGCACATCAGCACTCTCAGGATTTCAAACTGTAATACTAACTAACTAACAATTCACAAAGTTAACTTTTCTTCTCATCAAAAAAAAGTTAAATCATTCTTGTGCCTCCCACACAAACTGAATTAATCTCCTCACATCCACCACCACCTTCAAATTAAATATGAACTCAAAAATAAAAAAATAAATGAAAGTTAACGTGACATTCACATTTACACTTGCTCTCACGCAAACATTTTGTCAGCATCCGCTCCAGGTGGCAGCTGGCTCTGGACGGGAATAACAATGAAGCTAATTAAGCGCTCCCCCACTGCATTGTCAAATATTTATACGCCGATATCAGTTCTCCTGTCAAATGATTACTGCCTGTCATTGATGAAGTCACAACAAGTGCGACAATGTTACTGTTACTGAAGTCTCACAGGTTCTTTCTGTATCCTCGCCGCTTACATTTCTGTCTCTTCCTCTTTCTGCATCTTTTCTGTCTCAGTTTTTCTCATCATTACTTCGCCTCAGTTTCCTCCTGTATTTGTGTTTTTTATCTCAGTTTCTGTCCCTGTTTGGATGTGTCGGTCTGTCTCTCTTCATCTTCTTTCGACGCTTTCCACGGTGAGCGCTGAGTGAGAAAGATGAAAGATGTTAATTTACCTTAGCAATCAAAACTGTCAGGATAATGACATCTCCACTCCTCCTCGCCTCAGCTTTCTATTGGTTTCCTTCCCTATTAGCTGCAAGGTGACTGTTGACTGATGGGATGTCAGTTAGATCATTTAGGTTGTTAGCCGCGGGGCATCACAACTGGTTACTAATGGTTGAATATGGCTGATAATCTGAGACAAGTTCTCACCTGGACTTGCATAATAGTATGTAGATGACCTTCCTGACTAATTTGTGTGTGTGTGTGTGTGTGTGTGTGTGTGTGTGTGTGTGTGTGTGTGTGTGTGTGTGTGTGTGTGTGTGTGTGTGTGTGTGTGTGTCTGTGTGTGTGTCTGTGTGTGTGTGTCGCAGTAACCTGACACAATGAGAACTAAATTCAACCATCTGCTGCTGCTGCTGCCCTGCCCACAGTCCTGTGCACAGGGTCAATCAAGGGTGTGTGTGTGTGTGTGTGTGTGTGTGTGTGTGTGTGTGTGTGTGTGTGTGTGTGTGTGTGTGTGTGTGTGTGTGTGTGTGTGTGTGTGTGTTTGTGTTGTGAAACTGATAGTGCTCATAGAATAGTAATGCATGCTGGCTATGCCTGGGGAAAAAAAGTACAAAACAGTAGTCTGACCGATGTAAACAAAGCACACAGACACAGAACAGTCAAAATGTGGAAGGTGCTGTCTACCTTTTGGAGGACAGTTTTTCTGGAGTTATCTAGCAGTTGTCAATTAGAGGCACAAATGTCTCAAAAATATACTTCAAAAAAATAAGTGTGCTTGGGGCAGCAGTGGCTCAGGTGGAGATTGGAAGGTCAGTGGTTCTATCCCTGACAACGGCAGTTTACGTGTCAAAGTATCCTTGGGCAAGATACTGAACCCCAAAACAGTCAAAATGTGCTGCAATGCATGCTGGCTATGCCTGGGGAAAAGTACAAAACAGTAGTCTGACCAATATAAACAAAGCACAGAGACGAACAGTCAAAATGTGCTGTCTTCGTTTTGGAGGAGATTTTTTCAGCAGGTTCTGTTTGTCTAGTAAGTGACTCTCTTTCTTACCATTTCCTGTTGATATATAGCAGCTGTCAATTAAAGGAACAAGTTTCCCAAAAAATATACTTAAAAAAAAGAAGTCTTGGGGCAGCAGTGGGTCAGATGGAGATTGGAAGGTCTGTGGTTCGATCCCCGACCATGGCAGCCTACAAAAATAATATAGTAATAATATCCTTGGGCAGGATAATTACCCCCAAATTGCTCCCGATGCTGCATCATTGGAGAGTAAATGGTTATTTACAGATTGTGGCTGGCAACCTGTCTGTGTGTGTGAATGGGTGAAAGAGAATATGTAGTGCAAAAGCACTTTAAGATGTTGCTACGACTAGAAAAGCGATTTACAAGTGAAGTCCATTTACCATTTTCCTAGACTGAGGATCGGTCAGCTGTGAGCACTCAAAGGGAAGTCATATTGTTGGATGTCTTCTTGGAAGAACAGTAACGCTGTCTAATGAAGCTAGGATTGGGCACAGTGTCAAATACATTTAACAGTGTGCTAACGTGTGGATTTCTATATTCAACTTCCTGTGTCCTGCAGGGTTTAAACACTCAGTGGTTTCATACAATGAAGCAAAGTGGGTCTTTTTGCACCAACTTTTTAACTTTCCATTGTTGGCTCCAGGGCATTAAACAAGAGCATGATCGTTTTCAAACTATTGCAAAGGGGTGAGTGGGCCTAATAAGGATGGCTGTATTAGTGCCTGGTTCAAATCTGCTTTACGGTCAATTGTATTACTTTGTTTCTTGTTTAATCAATCTGAGAAGGTGTGTACATGTGATGCATGGGTGAGGTGTTTGTTTTTTAGATAGATAGATAGATAGAGAGAGAGAGAGAGAGAGAGAGAGAGACAGAGAGAGACAGAGAGAGAAAGAGAGAGACAGAGAGAGAGAGAGAGAGAGAGAGAGAGAGAGAGAGTGTTTATTTATCCCAAGCTGGGAAATTACAGTGTAGCAGCAGCATTACACACATAGACAATGACAACACAATTAAATAAAAAGAACAACCTAGGCATACTTCAAGCAATAAAATATAAGAATACAATAAAATACAATAAAAAATAAAGTGTCTAAAGAAGGAGTATGTATTAAGGAGTAGAATAGAATTCCAGTGCAGAATAAATATGAATATACAGTATAAAAATGTTGGTGTTATGAAATAAATAAGGTGCAATGAACAGTGTGCATAAAAAGCACATAAAGTGCATAGACAGTATGTAATGAACCAGGCTATTATCTGTTATTGTACAGGGTGATGGCATGTGGCAGGAAAGATTTTTTGTATCTGTCCCTATGACAGCGGAGCTGGAGCAGCCTGTGAGAGAAGGTGCTCCGCTGTCTTTCTACTGTGTGATGGAGAGGGTGCTGATCATTGTCCATGATGGCCAGCAGTTTGTTTAGTGTTCTCCTCTCCACCACAGTCCCAAAAGTCTCCAGCCTGAGACCGAATACAGAGCCAGCCTTCTTGATAATTTTATCAAGTCTGTTGGTGTCGCTGGCTCTGATGCTACTGCCCCAACACACAGCAGCAAAGAAAATAGCGCTGGCAACAACAGACTGGTAAAAGATCTCCAACATCTTTCTGCACACATTGAAGGATCTCAGCTTCCTCAGGAAATAGAGTCTGCTCATCCCCTTCTTGTACACAGCCTTTTTTTTTTGTCTGATTATTTGCTTTACTCGGTCAGTTGTTATTAGTCTGTTCATATTTGCTGATCAGATGGTTGTTTTATCTGATCCATTGATGGACATAATATTTTGTGCAAACGTGACATTCTTTGAACAGTTTGTTAAGTTTATATATAGGTTCATATGGTTCAGGTGTACCAGGAATAAAAAATGTGGTGCCTATGTTTGAGACCGTAACCTCAACAGGAAAAACAACAGCATTGGTCTTGTTCTTTCCTAGCAAGCAAACTCTTTTGGGTATGTGAATAACAACTGTCATCTCTGAGAAGCAAAAATGTGAAGCAGTGTTACATCATACTTACTAACCGTTAATGTTGGTTTCTATAGAGGTGATCGAGCAGACAACAGTAAGGGTCGGTTTGGAAAGCACTAACAAACAACCCTATTTTGGTTGGGGGTCTGTTGGTGTGTCTCAGG
The DNA here is from genome assembly GCF_030273125.1 of Centropristis striata. Classification (NCBI taxonomy): domain Eukaryota; kingdom Metazoa; phylum Chordata; class Actinopteri; order Perciformes; family Serranidae; genus Centropristis; species Centropristis striata. Next base: position 24,232,103 of record NC_081518.1, read on the forward strand.
GAGAAAGGGAAAGGAGAGGGTGTTGACAGTAAAACTTTAGTCAGAATAAAGCCCAAAATGCTGAGCTTCTTGGGCTTGAAGCCTAAGTTTTAGGCGTGTGCAGAAGTCACGGACACAGCCTTGTCTGTAGTCAAAGAGCAGAGGGACATCGATTTCTTTGAGCTAATCAAACAAGTCGTGTTTTTCTGATTACAAGTATCGGTCCACAGGACTGCAGCGTCCTGAAAACAAGGAAAAAGTACTAATGAATTGTGAGAACCCAACTCAGCATTACAGCTGGCAGGCTTTGTCACTGTTTTCCTCTGGCAGCATCTGTGTTTACCTCTCAGCTTCTTACCCCATCTTCATACAAAATAGCATCTGCACTGCTTACTGATTACCAGCCCGTCACTCACACAACTGTGTGTGTCTGTGTGTTTGTGCATCTCAGCCCTTTTTATGTCAGAGCTTGCATGTATGTGTGTTTGCATGTTTTTTAAGAAGCTCAAGGGAAATGTGCTCAAAGATGCAATCTGGTCCGCAACAAACAGTTAAATAACTATACTTTTTGATATTCTGGTGATTAATCATGTAATCAGCTTTTTTTAAAAATATATTTTTCATCACATTTTTTTGGAGTACATTTGAGCTGACTCAAAGCTATTGCCGTGAGTTATGGGTGTTTCAGCTGACAGGAGTAAATAAGGAAAATCTTTTCTTCATTCCTTCTTTTACCCCAAAGCTGGCGTGTTTGTCTAAATGTAAAAGTGAACACAAACTCCCCAAAGGCTCCTTTTAAGCCCCCACAACCACAGCAGCTGTCTGCAGCAATTGGCCAGGTGTGAACAGGTGTAAAAATGAGCAGAACTGGAAGCACAAAAAAATATTGTCTTCATTCATTCAGTACACTGTGACATTCTCTGTGTAGTGCTAACAGTAGTGCACCACACAACCTCTGTGTTGGTAGTGACAGAGGTTGTGTGGTTTCAGAGAAGAGACTGAAGGAATCGACAAGTCTGGGTCAAATTTTGAAGAACAGCTGGAAAGACATGAGCTGATAGAATTTACCTTCACCTTCTCACCGTTTGCTTTTAAATCGAAACTGTGACAGACGGACTGCTCTTAAACACACACACAATGAGATGTGGCTACCTGTTTATTGATTTCTTGTATCAAATTCTACTCGCTTCATCATTTCCCACAACAGCCAGTGCATTGCAGTGGGTCCATGTGAGATTTTAGGTTTGGGCTGCCAGGCAGTGTCAAATCTGAAATGATATTTAAAATCCAAGGTCTCAGATGAGTCATACTGTACAATATATGGCCATGCATTACCATAAGTATTGTTCAGTGAAATCAGCAAGCATAGCAATTTAAATTTCAAGTACATCGCCTGGTATTATTGGTGGATGATTGGAAAAACACAGTAGTAAAGCCAGTGTGTGAATTGCTGGAAATGTAGGGTAAAGTGTTGCTGAGTGCAAGTTTGTAAAAAACAAATGAAACATTTATTATTCTGTGTAACCCCAAACTGTCACAGTTTTGACAGGTGTGTTGTAGGGCAAATATCTGAGGTATGTGTGCCACAATGTTATGGCACCTTCAAAACAGTTGATCTTGAGAATTATTTACACCTCGGCTTTTCGACCTAGTGCATGATGCATACACACTAGGGGCGCTTTCACAACCTAAAGTTTAGTCCATTTTTAATTAAGCTATGGTGGTTAAATCCTTGCTACTCTTGTGTTGACTCAAACAACTGGTCTCAGACCACCTGCCAGAGAGTGTCTTGGTCCATTTCCAAGCGAACCCTAGCACTGGGAAGTAATCGGACCAGAATCCGACCCAACTGAGGGAAATTAACCAAAACGCTGAGCTAAAGCTAAATTGTCATTGCAGAATTATCAACATATTGCGCAAAATAACTTAATATTTCCCTTAGTGTTCGAAGCAGATTGTGGTAGGAGCACATCAAGGCTCACCTTCTCTTATGATACAAGTGTCTGATTGCAGCACGTAAATAATGGATCAACACATTATTGACAACCCGGAGCCAGAACAGGAACTCGTTTTGAGCGTTTCTCTCCAAATTAGTTTGGTCGGAACACCAGAGCAGATTACCGCTGGTATTATTTCCGTGTTTGTATTTTTCACTGCCAACTTTTCAACCAATAAGAAATAATACTGCGAGTAGATTTCCAGCCTTCCACCTTCTTACACGTCCCTCTTCAAATCTGTTTTTATTTTTATTTGGTCCGCTTACATTTCTGCACTGTGAAAGCAAACCAGACTAAATACAAAACAAACCAAATGTATCAATTTCACTCTGATTAGGACGACTCAAACGGATTTGGATTGTGAAAGCGACCTAGGACGATTAGATTATTACACCAAATGAAAAGGTGTATTATGTCCCAATACTTATTTTTTCAAATGCAGTATGCCCAAAAAAATGCCAGGATTTCCTATTGCATCTGGTGGTATTCTGCAGTATGCAAGCCAACATCCTTTTTCTGGCTATTCTGACCCTACTCCTCTGTGCAGCATATATGAGAAAGTGGGTAAAAGTTCAAGGCACAGTGTCATGAGGAAGTAGTGTGTCTCAATTGTATAAATACTGCAGGAGACAGTATGTACTTTGAAAGGGCAGCTGCAGGACATACGATAAGGAAAACTATGTGATTTGGAACGCAGCAACAGCACTGTACACTCTGGCTCTGGTCAGAATTGCATACTAATGCACTCAGTATCAGTATGTCTTTCAAGCTGCTTACAAAATCGACATTTAAGTGTGCCATTAGCAACAGACTGTTCACTCTGAAGTATGTAAACAAGACAGTCATGTAACTGCATCACATGATGGACAGCCAGTCTGATCCTTCCAGCAGCTCTCACATCTCTGAAAATGTTGCAGCAAATTTCCAAGAAGGCATTATGTAAACGTTCAAACACATATTGGAAATAATCATTTTTACTTTCTTACCTGAACATTTTTTTTTGCAATTAGGCTTATAATCTCCATCGCCTTTATAGAGTCTGAGTCTCATGTCCAAATTCTTTCAGCTATTTTTCATGTACATATAAAATCCACATATGTACATCTCAAAAAATTTGAATATCGCTTCCAAAGCAACATGGGCTTCCATTACACTTCAGCAGTGCCACATGTTGATCACCTCCATGCCACACTGCATTGAAGCAGTAATTCAAGCAAAAGGAGCCCAACCAAGTATTGAGTGTATAGAAATGAACACTTTTCAGAAGCCTGACATTTGTGTTTAAAATATCCTTTTTTTTTGATCTTATGTAATATTTTAATTTTCTGAGACATTGAGTTTTTGGTTTTCATTATAAGTAAGCCATAATCATCAACATGAAAAGAAATACAGGCTTGAAATATTTCATGTGTAATTTTCTATGTCTGTAATTTTCTATGTGTAATAAATCTATATAATATGAGTTTCACTTTCTGAAATGATTGACAAAAAATAATGAACTTTTTCACCATATTCAAATTTTTGGAGATGTACTTGTAAGTGCCATGCAGTATGGATATAATATATATATATATATATAGCTATATATATATATATATACATATATACATTTTTATTTTTTATTTTTTTTCCTATGCTATATTTTGCTTTGTCGCACTGTCAGAATGTGGTTTGTTTGATTGCTGTGCACACTCATTCTCTATGCTGATAATATTTCATGATAAAACACCAGGGACTGCTGCAGTGGATAGTCTGTCTGCTGTGATATACATCGACAAGGCAAATTCAGTTTGTGTTTAGGATTTAACTTGCAACAATAACACCTCGGCAGTGAAGCCATCCGTTAAACTGTGAGGAGAGGCGTGCTGTGCACCGCCTTCTTCTGCCTGATATATGGATTTATTTCAGTTAGTGGGCACCCAGGAGTACTTTTCTAAGCTTTGCAGTAAATATACCTGTGTGAACAGCCAGCACACACACACACAGCACCTGTCATCTAGGTAAACTGTTCCACTCTGTCTGACAGAAGGACTCTGTCACAGTTTCAGTCTTCAGAGTGTCTGTCTGAAAGTCTGTCAGTGTGCAGCTCAGTGAATGGCAGCTCCTCGTTGGAGTTGCAGACTGACAGGTAGATTAAACCCACCCTGCTCACGCTGCTTCCTTCCCCTGATAGAGAACCACACCATCATTCCTACCCATGAGCCGTTCTCTGACAGACAATGCAAAAAGCGTGTTCCCGTGCAGGCTTTAATCTGCCAAACCAGAGCACTTCCTGCTCTGTATACGTCTTCTAGAAGGACAAGGACGACGATAAGAGCTGCTGCTCTCTAAAGGCTTTCTAATTAAATGCATCAGTAGTTCTTTTTCTCCTCTGGCTCCAACAGGGGACACACAGCATCCTGCACTGCATGTTGATAGTTGTTTTTTTGTGTTTGATTTGTTTACAGCACGGAAAGATAAGAGAGTTTAGTCATTGAGTTCAGCCATTTGAGGCCGCCGTGCATCCTCATTGTGGAAATGAACCCCCGTCATGAAAATCATTTGTGGCTCAGTCCATATTAAAGGATAATACAACAGTTCTTTTCAAGTTTGTGCCAGTAGTCTCCTTTCCCTCAGCCTCAGGAAGAATGGAGCATGGTGGGAGATATCCAGGCTCACTTTCCTTCTTCTCGAGTAGAAGCTGTTGAAAGCAATGCGTGTGTATAAGACTCAATTATCATGGTTTGTAATTGCTGGATGAGATTAATTTGCTTCTTCAGAAGAGGCCATTTTCCTGCCACTCAGGGATGAAAGTCCATCACAGGATGAGAACTTTTCTTTTTATCCTCGTTTCACTGTGCTGAGAGAGTTTTCATATCAGAACGGCTTTACGTTACACTCTGCTGCCTGCCAATCACCTGACACACACAGGAAGATGTAAGCATCCTGAGAAAAATGGGAAAAATCATCGAAAAACTGAAGTT